>NC_045453.1:56864245-56982209 GCF_002776525.5 Piliocolobus tephrosceles | reverse complement strand
CGGAATCTCCCTCTGTCGCCCAGGCTGGAGTGCAGTGGCCGGATCTCTGCTCACTGCAAGCTCCGCCTCCCGGGTTCACGCCATTCTCCTGCCTCAGCCTCCCGAGTAGCTGGGACTACAGGTGCCTGCCAACTCGCCCGGCTAGTTTTTTGTATTTTTTAGTAGAGACGGGGTTTCACCGGGTTAGCCAGGATGGTCTCGATCTCCTGACCTCGTGATCCACCCGTCTCGGCCTCCCAAAGTGCTGGGATTACAGGTTTGAGCCACCGCGCCCAGCCGATAGGACCTAAATTTTTTTGAGCAGTAAACCTTTATAAAATACATTTGCTATTTTCCGGATACTGCTAAGCTGTTGTTTATGATTTTTTTAGCCTCTATTCTCTTATGAAATAACTACCACTATGCATTTATAACCTGTTTCTTTAAACCATTACAACAAAATTTCAGACTTTTATACCAAAAAATAGTCCATGTCTTTTTAACTGCAAATGACTGAAAACTAAATATAATAAACAAGCTAGAAGTTTATTTTTCCTCACTTGAAAGAAGTCTGGAGGTCAGATTTCTAGCAGCTTCATGGTGTCTAGGATTCAGGTTTCTATTCTCTTGCTCTTCTACCTTCCTGAGTGTGTGGCTTCTATCTCTAGTATAGGATGGCTGCTAGAATTCCAGCCATCACTTCATACTTCAGTAAGCAGGAAGGAGAGAGAGGTCTGCTCCTTTCCTGTAAGGATACTTTCTGAAAAATGCATGATTTCTGCTCATATCTCATTGGTCAGAACTAATTTGCATTTTCTTACGTAACTGCAAGGGAAGCTGGGAAATGTCCCTCCTGAGGGGTCATGTGCTTGGCTAAGCATTGAGGTTTCTATTACAGTAGAAGAAAAGGAGAATGGATGTTGGGAGACAACCAGCAGTCTCTGAGAACTCCTAAAGGCCTGAAGATGCCTGTTAAAAATGGACGGATCTAAGACACAATACAGAGGAGACGCTGGGAGATTATAAGGATGGAGAGTAGATAAGACCAGTTGTGGTTGCTGGGAGTCTTCATTAGCAGTGGTAAGAGCTGATTCAATGACAGCCAGGCAGAAAGGGAAGGGAGACTGTTTTGTAGACTTGGGGATAGGAAAGAGGGGGGTCAAGTATAGTCACAAGCAGCTGCCTGCACATCAGCAGTGGACCCCAGGAGAGCACAGGCCTTGCAGGTCTTTTGGTGTCTGGTACATAAATGTTTGGTAAATAAAGGGATTAATCTGCAGAAAACTCCCTGCATCCCAGTAGCTCTCAAGTATGTCCAGGCCCACTTCTTTCTTTTTATTTTTGTAGAGACAGGGTCTCCCTATGTTGCCCAGGCTGGTCTCGAACTCCTGGCCTCAAGTAATCTACCCGCCATAACCTACCAAAGTGCTAGGATTACAGGTGTGAACCACACTGCCTAGCCACATTTGTTTTCCTTTTTTCTTTCTTTTTTTATTTCTTCGGTGACAGAGTCTTGCCATGTTGCCCCGGTTGGTCTTGAACTCCTTGCCTCAGCCTCCTGAGTGGCTGGGACTATAGCGGCACACCACTGCACCCAGCGGGGCACGCTTTTCTAAAAGTAGAGGAAAAACCAGTCTTTCAGCTCTCTGTCCCTCATTGTCTGATTTGTGTCTCTTGATCTCTAAGAGCAGTACTTGTTTTTTGTTGTTGTTGTTGCTGTTTTTTGTTTTTTTTTTTTTTGAGACAAGGTCTCACTCTGCTGCCCAGGCTGGAGTGCAGTGGCATGATGTTGGCTCACTGCAACCTCTAAGAGCAGTAATTGTTATCTAACATGATCTTGAGCTCTTACAAAATTGTGTGGAAATGACCTGTTGAAGAGAGCCAGTAATGGGGCTGCTTTAACAAGATGACTTTGGATACAAGTTATTGCAGCTGCACCCCCTTCCTGCCATCGCAACAGAAACGTCTCCTCCCTAGATGCTGCAAAATGACTTGCTAGAGGTGGCACAGGTATCAGTGTGGCTGAGATTGAAACCCAGGTGTCCTGCTGTCTGAAGGGCCTTTTGAGGACGCCATGGTTAGGCTCTTATCAGCTTTATGGGGACACTTCTCTCTGGGGAAATGAATCAGTCACTAATGCAGTTTAGTAGACAGTCTTCACAATAAGAGATCTTTGGTTCAAAAATATGAAAGGATAAGGGTAAGAAGTAGGTCTAGGCCATCTGTTTTGTTACATGTGAAAACTGAGGCTCATGGAGACTGGCAGGCTGGCCAGATGTCTGATTGCTTCTGGCCAGTTTTTTTCCATGGGCTTCACTCTGACGGCATAAAAAATGAGTCTTCAGTCCCTTCAACTGTAGGTTTATGGTGTCCCATAAATCTGCTTCCAGTGTGAAGGTGGCGTGTAGATGCCCTGCAATCCCTCCTCATTGCTGATCTTTTGGCACTTTGAGTAGAATCTCCCACTACAATGCTGTCTGCAGTATTGGGTCAGTATCTGTCCCCTCTTGTGATTTTTGGGAGCGTAAAAGCTGCCTGAGCTTTGTTTTCTCACAGGGATGTCAGCCAAACGCCCAATTTTCTCTTGAACAGTTGCTCTTTCTATCTCCTATTGTTCAACAGAATTCTTTGTACAGAGATTTTTTTCAATATGTACGCAGTGACCTCTCTGTTGAAAACGTACCACTAAGGAGTAACCGTTTTGAAAATTTACCAAGAACTGTTTCTTCAGAGATACCAGTCTCTTCTGGGGACTTTTCTTTTTTTTTTCTTTTTCTGGGTTTTTTTTTTTTTTTCTGGGTGGTCTCGAACTCCTGGGTTCAAGTGATTCTCCTACCTTGACCTTGTAAATTGCTGGGATTACAGGTGTGAGCCAGTGTGCACTGAGTTCTCCTAGTGTTTTTTGTTTGTTTGTTTGAGATGGAGTGTTGCTCTTTTGCCCAGGTCTTGCTCTGGTCACCCAAGCTGGAGTGCATTGGCACGATCATGGCTCACTACAGCCCTGACCTCCTGGGCTCAAGTGATCCTATAAAATGGTGCTAATTTCCATTTCCATGAGTACTATTTGAGTATAATATACTAGTTTTCTCCAATCCTGGCCCATCAACCTGATGTGAGAAAAATTGTTTCTCATGGCTATTTTATTTTTTATATCATGGATTATTAGTGAGATTGAGTATTCAAATATACATGCTATTTATATTTGGTAAATGACTTTTCTTTTTTGCTAATTTTCCTATTGGCATGTTCACATTTTTCTTATTGACTTGTAAGTTATTTAAATAGTTAAAGAGGTTGGACCGTTTGTTACATGCTGCAGATTTTTCTCAATTTGTCATTTTTAGTGTTGTTCCATTTGAAGTGTTAAATTATTTTCACTAAACCTGTCAGTCTTCCTGTGTTTCTGCTTGTGATGACATGCTTAGAAGGGCCTTAGTCCTTCTCTCCTTGCTTCCCCCACCAGATAGGTACTTAACTTATATGTTCTTTTAGTTTATTTTTAGAAATGGGGTCTCACTATGTTGCTTAGGCTGGTCTCGAACTCCTGGGTTCAAGTGATCCTGCTACCTCAACCTCGCAAAGTGCTGGGATTACAGGTGTGAGCCAGTGTGCACAGACTTCTAGCGTTTTTTGCTTGTTTGTTTGTTTGAGATGGAGTGTTGCTCTTTCACTCAGGCTGGAGTGAAGTGGCACGATGTTGACTCATTGCAACCTCTGCCCCCTGGGTTCAAGTGATTCTCCTGCCTCAGCCTCCCGAGTAGCTGGGATTACAGGTGCCCCCCACCACGCCTGGCTAATTTTTATATTTTTAGTGGAGATGGGGTTTCTCATGTTGGCCAGGCTCTTCTCGAACTCCTGACCTTGGTCGATCCACCCACTTTGGCCTCCCAAAGTGCTAGGATTACAGGTGTGAGCCACCGTGCCTGGCCCTTCTAGTATTTTTATAGTTTGCTTTTGACATTTAATGGGGTGTGAAGTAGAGATCTAAAATGTGACACTTTCTTAAAGGATTTTAAAAAATGATCAATTTTTCTAAGTGCTGTGACTGTGATAACTGAGGAGGGTTTCGGGCAGTGTGACTTTGTGTTGGCTTGGCTGGCTGCTCAGCAGGGCTGACCATGCAATAACCAGCTGTCCTCCTGTGTTCATTTCTAGAAACGGGCTCACTGGGTTATCAGAAGCATTGGCCCTTATTTTACCATGATGAGCAAACAGACCTGCAGTTTAGTAACTTGACATGTTGGAGTTTGAACCCAGGTGTGCTGAATCTCAGTTCCATGTTCTTTGCGTTACAATTCTGCCTTCCCAGCTTCCTGGTTTCCGCCAGTCATTTTTCTCCCACAGGTTGGCCAAAGAGCCCCTAACACAGGGAAGACTTGGAAGTTTCTCAGCATCAGCCAGCAGGGCCATAAGGAGTGGGGCAGCCCTTGCCTTACTCTGTACCCAGTCTCAGAAGAGGAGGTGACAGGGGCCGCTGGGTTCCATGGGGCCTGCAGGCCAAAAGCAAGGGCACCCTGGAGCAGTGCCAGGCCTGTGTGGCACAGTGCCCTCATCCCGAGGCTCAACTCAGCTCCATCCCCAGCCTCTGCTGTGGAGCTCTCCTGACGCTCCCACCCCATTTCCTCATCTCTGTCTCCTCTCCAGGCTTCTTTGGAAATTGACTGTCCAAACCCTCATTAGGTGCTGTCTCCTCAGCAGATGGTCTCTGGAGTCAAGTTATTTGTCTTAGATTTCTGTAGCTCCCACATGATTCAGTTAAAGCGTGTTGATTCATCATAGGGGTTCCTGGCAGAAGGGCAAAACTATCAGGGGAACAAAGTAGCCAGAGATCACATGCTGAGCCACCTTCTGACTTGGTCATGAACTCCTTGCTGGTCAGACCTGGCTGTTCCAAGCACGTATGGTTGTCAGGAGGTTGAGTTGGTACTAAATCAGCTTTGAAGATTAGCAGCTGCCTGGGCAATGAGACCCAGGCCTCTGGTTTCAGCAGGAATTTGTTGTGCAGCAAAATAAAATATTGCCATATTAGTGTTTATTTTTAGTGTTGAAGCACCACCTTAACAAGTTGACAGTGTTAATGCTACATTAATATATGATATACTTAGTATCAGTCCCAATATTTTTTTTATTTTTATTATTTATTTATTTATTTTTTTGAGACAGAGTCTCGCTCTATTGCCCAGGCTGGAGTGCAGTGGCGCGATCTCGGCTCACTGCAAGCTCCGCCTCCCGGGTTCACGCCATTCTCCTGCCTCAGCCTCCCGAGTAGCTGGAACTACAGGTGCCTGCCACCGTGCCTGGCTAATTTTTTTGTATTTTTAGTAGAGACGGGGTTTCACCATGTTAGTCAGGATGGTCTCGGTCTCCTGACCTCGTGATCCGCACGCCTCGGCCTCCCAAAGTGCTGGGATTACAGGCGTGAGCCCCTGCGCCCGGCTAGTCCCAATATTTCATTAAAAAGTACTTAGAATTTATAAAACTAAAAAAGTAAAACTGATGCAAGTGCACCAAGTTTGGACACATTAGAGAATATCAAATAAAAACCAAATTTGATAAAAATTAAATGCACAACATAAATTACCATTCTTGTGTAGGTTAGTAGATAAAATTTAATGTTTACTAAGATATACTAAATTACATTTACTTCATTTACTGCATTTAATTCAGAGTTAAAACTAAGATTTAAAATGCAGTGATCAATGGGCAAGGTGGTATGTATCTGTAGTCTCAGCTACTTGGGAGGCTGAAGTTGGAGGATTGCTTGAGCCCAGGAGTTCAAGTCCAGTTTGGTAACATAGCAGGATCCCATCTCTTAAAAATAAATAAATAAATATAATTTTTGTAGAGGTGGGGTCTTGCTGTGTTGTCCAGGTTGGTCTTGAACTCCTGGCCTCAAGCAGTCCTTCTGTCTGCACCTCCCAAAGTGCTGGGATTATGGGCATGAGCCACCATGCCTGGCCTAGACTCCATGTCTTTTTTAAAAAAACAAATAACAACAACAATAACAACAAAAAACAGGCAATGATCTTTTAAAATATTCATAATTGGTGACATTGATATAAGTGTATTTTCAAGTTTTTTTTTCCTCGTGCTGATTAACTAGGAGTAGGGGAGTGATGAGAGCACTGAACTGCAACTCTTTCCTGTTAAACTTTCATCTCTAAAGAATCCCACCTTGTGTTTGATAACTTTAAGGATTTCTTTTTTTGGCCGAGATTGCAGCCTTTTTATTGCTAGTGTCCTATGGTTTTTGTTTCAAAGACAGCATTTCCTGTTTATCTTGGTGTACTTTTGTTTCATCTTTAGTTTGGAAACTCTTTGAACTGGCATAAGAATTAGTCTCCAGGCAGGCCAGGCACAGTGGCTCATGCCTGTAATTCCAGCACTTTGCAGGGCCGAGGCGGTGGATCACTTGAGATCAGGAGTTCGAGACCAGCCTGGCCAACAGGGTGAAACACTGTCTCTACTGAAAATACAGAAAATTAGCTAGGCATGGTGGCACACACCTGTAGTCCCAGCTACTTCGGAGGCTGAGGCAGGAGAATTACATGAACTCGGGAGGTGGAGGTTGCAGTGAGCCGAGATCACGCCATTGTACTCCAGCCTGGGTGACAAAGTGAGACTCCGTTTCTCTTTCACACACACACACACACACACACACACACACACACACACACGAATTAGTCTCTAGACAAAAACTTTGCTTTACTGATTGGTTTTCTTCCTCCTCTTGAGGATTATGGAGGAAAAGAAGAAGGCTTTTAAATGAGGACACCTTGGTGTGGATAGCTCTCAAAATATAAGTGGAGTAACTGGAAAAGCATGCCATTTAGAATGCATTTGTACCACACAGGCATTATGGCTTTGTGTTTTAGGTTCTCATCTGTAAAAGGTCAGCCATACTGTGTCTCCTTTCCCTCCTGTTTTGTCCCACAGTGATAGCCAGCTTTTTTGTAGTGCAGTTTACATATTTTGTCTGGATTATCTTGGGGCCTTTGGGGCTTGTTTTGAACCTTGATCCGCAGGAGTAAATAACAACTTACAGTGTGTCCCAATACCACCTTGCAGGCATGTATCACTTGGATACAAAAGTTTCGAGAAACAGTACTTACTATTTGTGATATATTCAGAAGTTTTCTTTTCTGTTTGAGTCTATCTTATACTTTTTATGTACACTTTTTATTAAAGTATAACATACATATAGAGTGTGTACATATCATATTTTTACAATGACTTTTCATAAAGTAAGCACATCCCTGCAACCAAGATAAAACAAAATGGCACCAGTCCCTGGGAAGCATCTCTCATGATATCTCCTGGTCACTGCCCCTACTCAGGGGAGCCACTAGCCTGACTTCTGGCTCCATATCTTATTTTATATTTTGCTAGTTGTGACCCACTGAATTGATTTCAAGACCCAGTAGGTCACAACCTATAGTTTGAAAAGCACAACTTTGTTTTATTTTCCCAATAACTCTTAAGATAGGAATTCCTTTTTATGGATGAAAAAGGTAAGACCCAGTGGTCAGATTTCTCCCAAGATCTTACAGCTTGTACTGTTTCCCTTTTTTCCCATGCATTTGAGCTGCTCTTCTCCCTGAGATGAGGAGTGACTTGCTTTGGAAAGACAGTTGCAGCCCTTTTTGTTTTATGTCTTGTTTATCACTCTCCCTTAATGTATTTACAAGATTGATATTTATTATTAATGTAGCTTTAGTGAGTTCCTGATCTTACCATTCTTAAGTACTGAGAATGTTTTTGGTTTGCGTTTTTGTGACTGAGTTGGAGGCATTTGCTTTTGCTTTGGAGGTTTGTGGCTTGGAAACTTTCATGGCCTCCCCCTAATAGGATGAAGCTCTTCAGGTGGCATGCGGGTATGACAAATGATGACTGTGCACAACTCCCCACCCTCACTGTGCTGACCTGCAGTTCCTTCCTTGCCTGTAGGCTTTGCCTATAGAGAGATTTCTTTCCACCCCGTTCCCACCTCATGTCTCCCTCAGGCTCCAGAATACCTACGTGGAGGGCCTGAGTGCTAAGCTGTCCTGTCATCTGCAGGCTTGTCTGATTATGAGATCGTTGCTCCCAGCCAGCACCTCTGGGAGTAGAAGTCCATAGCCCATACCCGGAAACTTTTTCCCCAGCTGCCGAGCCTCGAGGCTCTCTTGGGCTGTGAGGTGTTCACTGGCTGTGGTAGTTCACAGCTGAGGCTTTCATTCTAAGAGCCTTCTGGGTTCACCACCCTTGGTAGTTCTCTGGGAGAGAGGCAGCTTGGAAACACTGTCAGGGTATGTCCCAGGCTGTGTTGTAGGCCATGGGGATATAGCAGTGAATACACAAAGTCTCTTCCACTCTGAGCATTTGTCTGAGTGGAGGAGACAGACAAATGTGAAGTCATTTCAGGTGGTAGTGATGTTAGAAGAATACAACAGGTGTTTCTTGATGGGATACAGCCTTTTGAAGTGCCAGTATCTGAAGGAGCTTTCCAGTGTGCTGTCCAGTTGGCACAAAGGACAGATGTCTTTTTTTTTTTTTTTTAATGAGACAAGATCTTAGTCTGTCGCACAGGTTGGACTGCAGTAGTGCGATCTTGGCTCACTGCAGCTTCCACCTGCCGAGCTCAAGAGATCCTCCCACCTCAGCCTCACGAGTGGCTGGGACTATAGGTGCGTGCCACTACACTCATTTAATTTTTGTATTTTTAGTAGAGATGTGGTTTCACCATGTTGCCCAGGCTGGTCTCAAACTTCTGAGCTCAAGCAATCCGCCTGCCTTGGCCTCCCATAGTGCTGAGATTACAGGCATGAGCCATTGCACTCAGCTGATTTGTTCCGACTCTGCTTAGAGCGTTTCCTGTTATTCAAGGGAAATGAAGGAAAACATCTATAGACCTACACATTCCGTGGGGCAAGATTGAACCGCTTAGGACTCTAAAAGTTTTTACTCTGCCTACTTAGTCATTATCCCTGGCAGGACCTTTGCTGCTGTGGGAAATGCAGCTCATTTATTACCACGCTCCATTTTGTGGTCGTTCCTTGGAGGCATTCCACCACCCCAAGTCATTTTAACCTTTGGGAAGGGCTGAAATGCTGTGCTTTTAGTCATTAGTTGTGTTTATGTAACTGTAGCTCTAAGGTTGTCTTTCCTACACAAATGCTGGCAAGGCAATATTGCGGGCCTTGTAGATAAAGGTTGATGGATTTCATTCATTTAAAAAAATTTTTTTAACAGGTTCAAGGCAAGGAGCTCGCAAGGTAAACAAAGATGAATAAGGCAGTCCCTACTTTTTATAATCTCAAAGTCTAAAATTATGGAAGATGCCCTCTTACTGTAAATATAACTCGTAAAAAAAATCACATGGGGCCTCTAGGGAGGATCTAGCTGTCTCCCTTCCAGCTTCTGTTGGCATTCCTTGGCTGTAGCCATGTCTCTCTCTGCTCTGTCATCACATTGCTCTCCTTTGTCTAATCTCCTCCCTCTCTCATAAGGATATATATGATTACATTTAGGGCCCACATGGATAATCCAGGATAAATCCCTTCTCTCTTAGCTTAGTCATATCTTTTGCCATGTAAGGTAATATTTACTCTTCTTGCCATGTAAGATAATATTCACAGGTTCCAGGGATTAGGAAGTGAATTTTGTTGGGGGGAGTTTTCTGCCTACCCATAGACAACAATCAGAAGAGGTTTATCTTAGTGGCTTGTAAGGATGAACAGGGAGGAGAAAAGATTGAGAGTAAAGGGGGAGAGGAGGGAAGGGTGGGATGTAATCAGGAACAGGGAGCGGCAGTTTTGCTTGGCTGGAACAGGTGGTGTGGGGGATGGACTGGGATGGATTGTGAAGGACCTTGAGTGGGAACAGTTTGTCTAATTCACTAGGCAAAAATGAATGGAGGAGGGGTGTAATCAGAGCTGTGCTTTTTGAAGATTAATATGGTAGTATGTGGAGAATAAATGAGAGAAGGGAGGAGTTTGTGGAGAGACCAATTAGGAGGCCAGCGTAGTAGTGAAGGGTTGATCTGTAGGCTTCAGCAAGGGTGCTAGCTGTGAGAATGGGAAGGACCCTAAATGAAAGGGTCTGCATAGTGTGAGAACTGAGGAGGTGTATAGGGCAGGGGATTTGGCAACAGTGATGTGGACAGTCTTTTCCATGGGGCACATTTCAGGTAGATTAGGGTCTTGAAGGAAAGCAGAAGGATGAACTAGTGTGGGTGGGAAATATGGTAGTTGTTTTTGAACCCATTGAGTTGGAGGTATCTTGTTGAAAGGTTGCACTGGAGCTTGGCGGAGAGGACATAACTCGTGTTATGGGAGCTGGTCCACAGAAGAGAGGCTGAATGGCAGGGTCAGCTCACTAAGGGGCAGTGTGGAGATGCAGCCTGGGGGAGCTGCTGGCATTTAGGAAGTGTGGGGAGGAAGAACAGAGAAGATGTCATTGGAGAGGATTCAGATGTGATTAATTGTAAATGCAGGCAGCCACTCAAATTGACTAAAAAGAAAAAAAGGAATCCATTGGCTCACGTAACTTAGAAGACTAAGGTAATTCTAGCTTCAGGCCTGGTTTAATCCAGGTTCTCAGATGTCACCAAGCTTTGGTCTCCCTCCATCTCTTGGCTCCCCCTCGTGTTGGCTTCATTTTTGGGTTTTAAATGGTAGTAGCTAGATGTAGAAAGATGTCGGCCAGCAGGTGAGAGTCCCATGGGAAAGGTCATGCCTTCCTCCTGGTGGCTTCAGAAGCACAGGAAATCGCTGTTATGTGTTCTTGTCATCTCTGACCTGGTCACTGTGGTCAAGGGAGCACAGTGCTCTGATGTATCAGGTCTAAATTATGTGCCTACACTTGGAGTAGGGGGTGGGAGGAGTACTCAAAAGCAAAATAAAGAAACCGTTACTGCACAGAGTGGAACGAAGCTCGGTAGTAAGACACTAAATGTCCAGGACACCAGGGATCTGGGTGGGAAGGGGAATGGTGGTGCGCAAAACAAGAATTGGTTGGATGCTGCTGAGATAGCTGTGAGGATGCTGGAGAACAGTGTGTGGGGCTTGACAGTCAGGAGCTAATCTTTCAGGAAACGGTTTTCTGACACAGGGTAGGCTGAAGCCAGACTCAGGAAGTTTGAGAACATATGGTAGATGCAGACTTTGTAAAAGAGTTTGGAAGTAAAGAGGAGGAGAAGTGAATTGGTGACTCCAGGCCGAATGGAGTTGAAAGGAAAATGGTTTTAGGACAAACATCTGAAGAGTGGAAAAAAATCTGAGAGAAAAGATCATATGGTAGAGGTAGAGAGAGGAGGAGTTGATTGGTGTGGGAGACCACTGGAAGATGTGGGATCTGGGGCCTGGGCAGGGAAAGAGAGGCCATGTGTCAGTCTGTTTGGGCTACTATTATGAAACACCATGAACTGGGAAGCTTATAAACAACAGAAGTTTATTTCTCATTGTTCTGGGGTCTGGGAAGTCCAAGATTACGGCGCCAGCAGATTGTGTCTGGTAAGGAGCTGCTTTCTGATTCATCCATGGCTTCTCACTGAGTCCTCATGTGGTGGAAGAAGGATTGCTCTGGGACCTCTTTTATAAGGGTGCTAATCCCATTAATGAGGGGTTCAGCCTCATGACCCAATCACCTTCCAATAGCCCCATCTTCTAATACCACTGAGTTGGGGGTTAGAATTTCAGCGTATGAATTTTGGGGAGACATGAATATTCAGACCACAGTAGGCCAAGACTTCAGATTGGGGTAGATGGCAGGCATTTATTTCACTTCTTTCTGAAGGAGCTTGTTACTGACAGATTATCATTTTAAGTCCTTTAGTTCAAATTTGTCTGACCCACAACCCAACACAAATTTGTAAACGTTCTTAAAACATTATGAGTGTTTTGGTTTTTGTTTGTTTGTTTGAGCTTATCAGCTATCGTTAGTGTTAGTGTATTTTATATGTGGCCCAAGACAATTCTTCTTCCAGTGTGGCCCAGGGAAGCCAAAAAATTGGCTCCTGCTTTAGGTCATTTTTTTTTTTTTTTTTTTTTTTTGAGACAGAGTTTTGCTCTTGTTGCCCAGGCCGGAGTGCAATGGCACGATCTCGACTCATTGCAACCTCTGCCTCTGGAGATCAAGTGATTTTCCTGCCTCAGCCTCTCGAGTAGCTGGGATTAGAGGCACCTGCCACCGTGCCCAGCTAAGTTTTTGTATTTTTAGTAGAGTTGGGGTTTCACCATGTTGCCCAGGTTGGTTTTGAGCTCCTGACCTCAAGTGATCTACCTGCCTCGGCCTCCCAAAGTGCTGGGATTACAGTCGTAAGCCACTGTGCCCAGCTTAGGTCATCATTTTTTTTAAAAACCCTGTAAAATCTCACCAGGATTTTTCAGCTGTTTCCAGATTATAATGGAATCTGTTTGACTCTGGTCTCCAGGTCATCAAATGACATATTTTCAGGATATAAGACTATAAGTAGACTTTTCTATTAACAGTAAAGCTTGTGAATCTTGGTTTGATATGTACAAACAGAGCCACCAGTATGTACCCCAACTTCTGGTTGGAGTGACAGAATGAGAACACAGCCAGTTTCTGAGCAGCTGGCGGTTTGGGGACACAGTAGGAATTTAATACTGGGTGATCGTTGTATCTCACAAGGTGCATCCTCAAGTAGTAATGACTCATTTGTCAGAGATGTAAGGTGGTGTTTTGCAGTGATTTGCAAACTGTGTTCTCTGCTGATATGTTAGGGGTTCTCCAAACAAAATGTAAATCTGACAGTGAAGATGAACTGAGACTCAGTCACGCTGTTATTTCAGCAGAGGTGAGGGTGAGGCACTTGATGTCAGGAAAACCTTGCTTTAACCCATGTGTCTTTGCAGTGGAACAGAAGGGTAAGCAAGCTGCTTTGAAAATCAGATTGAAATTTTATGTCAGAAAATGTAAAACAGAGAAGCATCAAAGAATGACTCATTGGTCTTGATAAATTCATTTGAAGATGAAATTATGTTAAAATTTTATAGTTCAGTAATTTAAAAGTATTTTACAGTTTTTTTTTCCTTTTTTTGGATGATGTGCATGTAAACAAGTGTAAGGAATGTTTGTAAAGCATCAGAAGCAAATTTTAGGTGTTTTGATCGTCATTAAAAGACTATTAGTAAGATGTCAAAGGAATAATAATGCCTGTGCAGATGGTAACCAGCTTTGTTTTGTTCATCTTTTCCCCATAACAGATTGGTAAAAATTGTATTTGTTACACTATTCATAAACCTTTTCTACTAAGTATATACCAAACTGTGTTCTTTTGAAAGATGTTTCTAGTAATTTTCAGGTCATTTCCATATATATTATGTGCGGTTAAAAAGCAAACCAACCCTGGTTTGTTAAATAATTCCCCTGTTTTTACTTAAAAAATAATGGTGTTGGGCATCTGTGTAAAGTGTGTACATCTTAGCAGTATAAATTACTGACACATTTTAAAAAATGAAGTAAAAACTCAGAATCGTTGTGATTCAGTGCCCTTATGTTTTTTAAAAAGAGGGAAAAGTAATGCAAGATTCAGAATATTGGAGTGGTTGGCATGCCTCTCTTCATTTTACTTTTTGACCGGCTGCCCATATGCCAATGATGATGAAGCTGAGCTGTTTGTGCCATTGCCATTTGATGCTGCGAGAATCACAACTGTTATATCTGTTGCTGCTTCTGTTAAAAGGCAGAGTAGTAACTGGCCACTGAATTAAATTTAAAAGAAAGGCAGGGGAGAGCTGGAATCTCTGCTGAGGATGGCTTTGCTCAGGTCTTTTCTTAGCCCTGCAACTACTTAATGCTTCATATGCTTGCTGAAGGGATAGGTCTGTCCTTGACTGGTTGAACCTTGTTCAGAATCCTGTTGACCTGACTATTGAGGACTAAAAGTTGTAGGTTGCTGAGGTGGTATCGGGGGTTCTAGCCCCCTCCTCACAGTAGTAGGGGAATCAGAGCTTTGGGGAACCTTAGCAGTTTTCTCCCTGGTTGCAGGTTGGGGTAGATACAGCTGTTAGACTGTCTGCACTGTCCAGTATAGTAGCCACTAGCCACATGTGGCCAATTAAACCTTTTCTTACTGTGGCTAAATATTATATTTAACATAAAATTGATACTTTTAACCGTTTTCAAGCATATGGTTCTATGGCATTGAGTACATTCACATTGTTTTGCAACTGTCACCAGAACAAACATTCCAGAATATTTTCATCTTCCCCAAATGAAACTCTGTACCCATTAAGCAACTCTCCCCTCTCACTCCCCCAGCCCCTGACAACCACCATTCTATTTTCTGTCTCTATGAATTTGACTACTCTAGGTACCTCATGTAAGTGAAATCATATATTTGTCCTTTTGTGTCTGGCTGATTTCGCTTAGCACAATGTCCTCAAGGTTCATCCATGTGGTAGCATGTGTGAGAATTTCCTTCCTTTTTAAGGCTAAATAATATGCCACTGTGTATGTATACTACGTTTTGTTCATTCCTTTGTTGATGGATACTCGGATTGCCTCTACATTTTTGTTTATTGTGAATAAGGCTGCTATGAATATGGGTGTATAAATATCTCTTTGAGTCCCTGCCCTCAGTTCTTTCGGGTATATACCCAGAAGTGGAATTGCTGAGTCACGTGGTAATTCTATGTTTGATTTTTTGGGGAACTGCCAGACTGTTTACTATAGCAGCTGCATTATTTTACATTCTGACCACCAGTGCACAAAGGTTTCAGTTTTTTCACATCTTCACCAGTACTTGTTATTTTGGTTTTTCTTTTTTGAAAATAGCCACTCAACTGGATGTGAAGTGTGTGGCAGTTTAAATTTAATTAAAAATAAATACATAAATTCACTTCCTTAGTCACACTAGCCACATTTTAATTGTTCAATAGCCGTACGCAGCTGTGGCTCTCATACTGGACAGTACAGAGAGAACATTTCCATTACTGCAGAAAGTTCTATACTGACAAAACCTGGAGGTAGCAGTGGACCTGAAAGGGATTGATCCAAGCCCAGCGGAGTCACCAAGGATTTAGTCCATTTATAACTGACACATACATTGAGAGGCAATCCATTGATAACTGACACATACATCAATTGTTTTCATACTTTGTGTATGTAGTATAGCCCAGTATAGACATAGTTTTATATTCTGCCTTTTTCATTTTGCTGCACGGTGTTTATAGTTGTCTTGTTAATAGCTGCACAGAAAATTGATTTACTGTCATTTACCTAATAATTTTTCCTTGTTAGGGACATAAAACCAGTTTCTCCTTTTCAGTACTGCAGTTGAGTATGCTCATTTCCCAGTTGTCTCCACGCTTAGCCCTTCTGGTTTCTTCATCTATTCATTTTATCATCTTGCTCTTTTTGGTCTCCTTACTGTTTTAACCACTCCATTGGACATATTTGGCCTCTAGGTAAAGTCTGACTAATGCTAACTAGAACCAGACCATGCCTGTGTTAATATAGCCTAAAATACCACTAGCTGTTTTTGCTATTTGAATTGATTGTACCATCTTGAGTCAAGTGCCTACTCCAAAACGGTCAAGGTGCACATTGCCTTAGGCTGGGGTAAATGCCTGTTCGTGAACCTATCACTATGGCACAGGGGCAGGATTAAAAGTAAGTAGACTGTACAAGCTACTGTATACCATGAAAGAGTTGAATGGATTTTTAGGAGGGAACCAACTGCAGTGTCCAGTACCTGGGGGAAGATGGGGAGATAAGAATTAAGGGTTGAACATCCCAAAATCAAAAATTTGAAATTTTCAAAATCGGGAAGTTTGAGTGCCAATGTGATGCTCAAAGGAGATGCTCATTGGAGCATTTTGGATTTAGGATTTTCTGATTAGGGATGCTCAACCAGTAAGCATAATGCAAATATTCCAAATTCTGAAAAGAATTCTGAAATGCAAAACACTTCTGGTCTCAAGCATTTTGGGTAAGGGATATTCAATCTGTACCTCTCAGGTTTCTGGCTTATGCAGGGTACATAGACTCGCATGCTGTCAACTGATTGACGAGGCAAGACTTCAGGATTAACAGTTTTACGGATAGTGTCAAAAGCACTCTGTTTAGATGTGTTATTTTTGAGATGCCTGTAGCACTTTCTTGTGGCGATGTTGGTAAGTGGTTGGTTGGAAATATGAGTCTGAAGCTTGGGGGAGAAGTTGGGGTCGGAGATACAAGCGTTGGGGTCATTGGCATGAACTTGGGAATTAAAGCCAAGGGGCTGGATGATGACACCTAGGGAGAGAGCGTGGTAGGTCCAGAACGGAGCCCAGGTCTCATTCAACATTTTGAAGTCAGATAGAGATAAAATAGCACAGGAGACTGAGAAAGATCAGCCAGTCAGGTAGAGTGAGAATCTGATAAGTATGGTATGGAAGTAGCTGAGCGGAGAATGTTTCAAGGAGGAGATGGTCAACTAGATCTGAAATTGCCAAGATATATGATAAGATGAAGGCAGGAGAGTCTGATGTGGCAGCATGGAGGTTATTTTATTTACTTATGTTTGAAGACTTTAGTCTCCAGAGCCTGGGGAGATCACACTGAGGCCACACTGACTTTTCTTTGCTGGGGTAATGGATATTTGGAAATAATTTGATGGCCAGGTGCTGTGGCTCATGCTTATTCTCCCAGCACTTTGGGAGGCCAAAGCATGAGAATTACTTGAGGCCAGAAGTTCGAGACCAGCCTGGGCAATGTAGGGAGGCTCTTCCCTTTTAATTACTGGTTTTCAAAAAAAGATTTGGTGTTTCAGCACCTTTCAAAGGTGGGCAAGGTAGTTTTGTTTTCTTTTTTGAGATGGAGTTTTGCTCTTGTTGCCCAGGCTGGAGTGCAATGGCTCAATCTCGGCTCACCATAACCTCTGCCTCCTGAGTTCAAGCGATTCTCCTGCCTCAGCCTCCTGAGTAGCTGGGATTACAGGCATGGGCCACCATGCTCAGCTAATTTTGTATTTTTAGTAGAGATGAGGTTTCTTTATGTTGGTCATGCTGGTCTCAAACTCCCAACCTCAGGTGATCCACCTGCCTTGGCCTCCCAAAGTGCTGGGATTATAGGCATGAGCCACTGCGTCTGGCCAGTAGTTTCTTATAGTTATCATTATGAACTCATAAATTTTTATATACTTGTGTTTAAATCACTTTTTCTTTATTATTTTAATGCTCAAATTGTCCTATCATTGGCCATTAGGAGTCTTTCTTCAATGCCTTTCTCATTTTCAATTTAATTTTTTCCCCAGGCATCCCTAGTGATTTATCAAAAAGAGAAACTATTTAGCATTGTGGCTTTCATAATTCCCTCCTTCCCTCCCTCCCTTCCTCCCTCCCTTTCTTCTCTAGCTTTGTCGCCCAGGCTGGAGAGCAGTGGCGCGATCTCGGCTCACTGCAGCCTCCACCTCCCAGGTTCGAGCGATTCTCTTGCCTCAGCCTCCCAAGTAGCTGGGATTACAGGTGCCTGCCACCACGCCCAGATAATTTTTGTGTTTTTAGTAGAGACGGAGTTTACCATATTGGCCAGGCTGGTCTTGAACTCTTGACCTCAAGTGTTCCGCCCACCTCGGCCTCCCTAAGTGCTGGGATTATAGGAGCGAGTCACTGGGCCCAGCCCATAATTTCTTCTATAACTAATATGACAAATTTGGGATTGAGAACACTGTTAATTCCATGTTCTTCAAGGGAGAAACATACTAGTTTCTCCCTTGAATAGTTAGAGTCTATTTGATTGGTACTTGATTCCATGAGTGTTGGTTATAAACGAGGAATAGTACAAAAGTGACAATATAATGTTCCAATATGATAAACAGCCCCAGGGTACTTGCCTGCCCACAGGAGTAGGAGAGTTTGGGGCATGAGACACTGGGGGCGTTTGCTCTCATGTCTACTTATTTTGTCGAGGAATCTTAAGCACTATTGTGAGGTGAGTGACAGCGAAGCAGGTACCAGAGAGCGATGTATGATTTAGGGGCTCGTTGCATGTGGAACCCACCAGCTGTCCTGGTTCTGCTTCCTGGCAGGGGTCTGGGGAGCACACTTGAGCCCAGTTTTGAGATTGCAAATATATTTTTCTTCTCCATCTTACTAGATCTTTTGGCAGTATTTGACGTATTCTGTCCTTGGAAGAGCTTTATCTTAATAAACTGAAAAAAAAAAAAAAATTCCTTCCTTTCCCAGTAAGGCTGAAAACTCATTTTCCTTTGAATACTAAATAGAGATGCCCGACTAAGGAACTGATAGTAGGAGGACCTATTGAACTCCAGTGGGGCTTCTGATTTTTGGTGTCTTTCCCCTAACCCTGGAAGACAATAGGAAAACAAGTGATGTCATCAGAACAGAGCCATTGGCAGAGCCTCCTGGGGACCTGAGTGGTTTTCCTGTCTCTGATAGTCTCTGTTCTGAATTAAGTAATGGCTTGTGATGGAGGTTGGTACTTCCTGCAACTCTTTCGCATTTATAGTTTTATGCTTGCTGTTAGTAAACAGATGCATTTACTCTAGAAGGAGCCTTTAATGGCAAGGTGTGAGAGGGTGTTGGGAGAAAGAAGGATTCCTGATCATTCCTTGTCACAAACATTACGGGTTTAATGTATGAGATTGGCAGTTGTGCAGAGGTTGGGACTCAATACAACTGTATGTATTTGAATTAGAAAGCCTTGCATTCCTAGAAACTGGATTTCAGACAGGCTTTCCTTGTCCTTTCTGAGACATACAGACCCTGTACTTTTTTTGGAAACCCCCGTATCACTTAGGATACATTTGGCCACAAACGGCTGAGAAGACGGGGAGATAAACAGTGGGACAGCTGGCTGCAGCCCTAAAATGCCTCCTATAGTGCTATTGAGTGCAAAAATGAATGGTTGGCCTATGCTATATGTAGCCCAGCTGTACCTGCCACTGTAGCAAACCTTGGATTCTCTCAACATAATTGACTGTGGCTGCCTATGCAGATGTGGTTCTAGGTGCCAGGCCAGGTGCTGGGGGTACAGTGATGAGGATATGAACATGGCTCCCCCAGAGAGATGATGGTCTTGAGGTGGAGACTGTGCAGTGTGGGAAGCAGTCCTTTTTTGGTTTTTTTTCAGACAGGGTCTTGCTCTGTCGTCTAGGCTGGAAGGCAGTAGCGTGATCAGGTCTCACTGCAGCCTCAACTTCCTAGACTTCAGGCGATCCTCCCACTTTGGCCTCCCAAGGTTTTGGGATTATAGGCATGAACCATGGTGGGGAGCACTCCTGAGGAAGGGCAGGGGCCGCTGGGACACACAGGCAGCTGCGGAACGTTAGGAGAGAAAGGGAACTCTTAAAGGATCAATGAAAATTTGCCGGAAGAGAAGTGGGTTTCAGTAGAGGGTGGTTTGCAGACTGTTTTAGATAGGAACACAGGAGCAAAAATCCTAAAGGTAAGAAAGTACAACCTGTTCTAGAAACTGACTCTAGTTCAGAATGGCCGTAAGAGATAAGGCTGGATGAGTAGATAAGACCCTGATCCCAAGGGGCTTGTACGCCATTTTAAAGAGCTGTTATCTAGGTACTGGGGAGCTGTGGGAGGGGTTCAGGATGGGGTGTGACCCAATCAGAATTTCTGGGAAGATCCTTGTGCTGCAGTGGCGAGAGTGTAGGTGGGAGTGGACTCTAGGCTAAGGTGAGGTAGCCAGTTAGGCTGTTGCAGTTACTCAGGGGAAGGATGATGTTGGCTTGAATTACGGGAATGATGGGTGGCATAATGAGTGGATGCAGCTGAAAGCTGTTTTGGAGGTAGCATGAACAAGCTTGGTGACAGATCTGCAAGCTGAGGAAGGAGCCACTAAGGATGATGGCCACCTTGTTCCCTTGAGAATTCAGGGTAAAGGGTACCATTTGCTAAGATAAGTCACATAGTAGAGGGAAGACGTTTGTGGGAAGCGATGATGAGCTCGGTTTTGGACACATGTTGAGTTTTAGGTGTCTGTGGAGACATCTATTCGGCATTTGGAGTTAGAGTCTGTAGCTCAAGAAGAGACAGCAGGGAGCATGAGAATGAATGGGAAAACTCAGGCAGAGTGGGAGGCAGCAGAATAATAAGAGAGCTTAGGACCAACCCCAAGGAACCCTCAAATGAAGGGACAGGCCGAGGAAGAGGCAGTTCCTAAGGAGAAGGCCAGCTAAAGATGCCTGGCCAGAGAGGCAGGTGGAAACCTAGGGGGAGGTGCTGCTTGGAAGCCAGAGGAAGAGTGTTTTTCAATAATAGCATTAAAAGCTGCTGAGGGATTGAACGAGGTGAGGACTGAGTACCCGGTGGGTTTTGTGACAATGTCCTTGTTGACCTGGGAGAGCTGCTTCAGTGGAACAGGTGGGGCTGAAGTTGGGTTGTTGTGGTTTGAGGAATGATGCACAGCCAGGGAGGGGAAATGAAATGTTGACAGCTCTTCCCAGAGGTTTACCCATGAAGTGGGGAAAAAAGTGTATTGGTTGGATGAGCTGTCAAAAGTTGTTTGTTGAGCCTGCCTAGATGGTTGTAAGTAGGGCTGTAGTGAGGGAGAGAGGTGAGAAGACGGGGAGGGCAATGGAGTGAGTCTCTGAGGAGGTAGGAAGAGAGGGCATGGCGAGCACATGGCTGGCTCTGAGTGTGACTGTCCTGGGCACAGTTGTCCTTTGCCACCAGTAGTGTGTCCTCTACCAAGTCCCCTGTGGTCCTTTGTAAATAGCTTTATCTGGAGGCAAAATGGCTCACAGCCAGAGTTAGGTTTTAAGAAGCGCCACATTCATATATTTTCTTGTCCTTTCTCTGAGTGCAGTTAACCTGTTAGAGATGCCAGAAGTGAAGCTGTCCATCAGGGTAGCTTTGGATCCCATTATTGCTATGAGGCTTTTGAAGGACAGGGTATGGCCATACTGGCGATGATTGTAAACTCGTTCAGAGTCGGGTCCTCCTTCTGCTTGGTGTTTTGTTCTGACAATTGAACTTGCCAAATGGAGTTAGTATTAGGACTAAAGTATTTCTTTGTTATTCCTAACAATACACACACACAGATGCACACTCTCACACATATATACGTATGTATTTTTTTCAGTGGGAACTCAGATGAAAGCCTACTTAGCTTTTTCATTGAGACGGCCACCTAAAATCCCTGACACTTATTAAGGATGCTTATTAAGGGTAGACCCATTTCTGGTAATTTCTCTCCTAGGATCCTGTCTGTGTGAGTGGGGAGTTGCCCTCCCTGGCAACTGGCCACAGGGCTTGATCTAGAAGATGGAGGCCATAGTATTCAGCAGAAAGGTTAGGCTTAGACTAATGACTTTCCTCCAGGAGAAAGTTGATAATTTGTGTATAAAACGATACAAAAAGTTGTGTAAGTTATGGAGTTAGTCAGTGAAACTTGTGAATTTGAATGCAGTGTCAGTGGGAAAGGCAGAGTTGTTGGAGGTATAACCCACCAGTACCTTGAACTCTGCTTTTTTTTTTTGAGACAGAGTCTCGCTCTGTCGCCCAGGCTGGAGTGCAGTGGCCGGATCTCAGCTCACTGCAAGCTCCGCCTTCCGGGTTTACGCCATTCTCCTGCCTCAGCCTCCCGAGTAGCTGGGACTACAGGCACCCGCCACCTCACCCGGCTAGTTTTTTGTATTTTTTAGTAGAGACGGGGTTTCACCGGGTTAGCCAGGATGGTCTCGATCTCCTGACCTTGTGATCCGCCCGTCTCAGCCTCCCAAAGTGCTGGGATTACAGGCTTGAGCCACCGCGCCCGCCCCGAACTCTGCCTTTTAATGAAATTTCCTTCCTCCTGAGGTGAGGAGTTCAAGACCAGCCTGGCCAATGTGGCGAAACCTCAGCTCTACTAAAAATATAAAAATTATCTGGGCGTGGTGGCGGACACCTGTAATCCTAGCTACTTGGGAGGCTGAGGCAGGAACATCCCCTCCCGCCCACTGCTCCCTCTGGTCCTCCCTCACTGCCCTCTCTTGCTTCTGTTCTGTTCTGATCTTCGGGTCAGTGCTGTGTATGTGGAAGCTTCTGGGCAGTTGGTGGAGAAGCTTTCTGAGCTTGAGTTTCTCCAAAAATGCTAATGGCTCTTACTGAGCCCCCCGGTGCACAGGACACTATATGTGTCCCTCGTCCTAAGTGCTTCTGCCTTTCCCTAGAGGGTCTATGTAAACCAAAAGGGGTGGGCCCTCAGAGGAGCTTTCCACCTTCCTTTAAAGAGCACTCTTGTTTCCTGTTTATTCCAGCACTACAGCCCCCTTGGGAAGTGGCTGAGGAACTGTGGGAGGATGGGCGGTGGTTGAGAGAGAACCTGAGAGGGTCTGCCCCACTTGGCCTCTGTTCCTGGCCCTTGGGATCGAAAGGGAAGGAAGGAGGAGGGGTGCCTGGGAGCTGGGCAGGTATGAGTCGGAAGAGGCATGGCAGCCTCTCCCTGCCGTGCTGGTCTCGGCTCCCACCAGGAGCAATGCAGGAGTGGATGCTGGTCTGGTCCTGCTTCCAGGGCTGCTGCAGGGGCACCAGTCAGGCACACGAGCAGGAAAGTGTGTGCTATCATATCTCAGTGTAGTCTGGACACTTTGGTCCATCATAGGTCAAGTAGAATTAATTAGCTCATCAGTTCAGCAAATCTTGGAGCACCTGCTATGTTCCAGACACTGCTCAGTGCAGTGGTGAACAGGTAACTCCTGGCCCCTGACACACCACCATGTTTGACATGAATGTGGTGTTTTTACCATGTGTCCCAATTTACACTCATGAACATATACATATGTCCTGATAATGCCTATTACAAAGCATACATGGGAAAGAAAAGAATGAGGTAAGTAGAAACAAGTCCTAAGATTTCCTCCCACACTTTGGCAGATGGTTCAGCTTCAGAGTCTGCTAGCATGGACTGTTGCTTTAATGGGTAGTCTTTGTGTTTCAGACACCACCTTACACAGTTTTGAGTCAGGGCTGCTGGTGTGAAAGAGCTTGAAGCAAGGTAGGCAAATGCTGTGCCCAGATCATTTATTAGCACTTGGCCCCAGCAAGGCCTGATGCTCTCCTTGGGAAGGGTGCCCAGCTTGTCTAGGGTGGGTGTTTTAGGCTCTCCTGCTTCTGTCCTGTGTGCTGTGGTTAGGTTATTGAGGGGAGTGCAGCAGGCACCTGCTGCTATTCAGTACTTTATAGTTTTCATAGTCTTTCGTCGAGGTCACATTGGTCATCCCAACAACCTTCCGAGATAGGGAGTCCTTTCCCCACTGAAGACCAGAGGATGGAGGCCTGTGCTGCGTGTCATGAGTGTCAGAGCCAGCCCTGGGCCTTGCTTTCCTGGACTGGCTGCTGCCTCATTCTGCAGAAAGTTTTCCTTGACATCTTCCAGCCTCGCTATGCCCCAGAGGAGCAAACTGATGAACATGTTCAGCATGTACCACCTTTCTTGTGGGAAGAAGCATGGGTTCCAGGTCCCTGCCTCCTTCCAGACCCTCTGTGGAAGCTGCCGCTGGCATGCAGCTTCCTTTTCCCAGGTGTGAGCAGTTGTTTCCCCAAGCAGAATGACTTTGTCCACGGAGTGGGGAGGAGCCGGAAGACTGCAGACCTCCACGTTCTCTCATGTTTCTGTTCCCTTGGCATCCACAGGATATCAGGAGCTGGGTGGCTGGCTGACCTGTCCCCCCCTCCTCCTCTGTGTCTTCCCCAGGCTGTGCAGTTTCCCCCCCTCACAGGGATTTGCCCTTGGCACATGTTTGGCTCTATCTCAGCTTTTGGGAGAGCGTGGTCTGTGTTGGTCTCCTGCTCAGAGGATCCTTCCTTAGCAGGCCCAGGTGAGGCCCAGGGAACCTGGAGTTCCTCACTTAAAGGCAGGGAAAACCTAGAAAGTGAATCTCTTTCAGCCTTGTTTGTTCAGGTGATTACTTCATTTCTTAGTTGGTCAGATCGGTCCCCCTGAGGTCTTCTTGGTAACAATAGTTGCGGTATCTTTGTGACAGTTCTGTATCTCCTTTTACTACTCCCTGCTTCCAGATACCCCTCTTCAGTTCACCCCCTCCTACAAGGAAGGAGAGGAGTCAGGTCTGACAGTGTTGCAGGATGCAGTGCTGGGCTAACGGGAAATCCAGAGAGGCTCTTAGCACGGAGCTGGAGCTGCCTGCTCCTCCCTCACAGGACGCTGCCTGGGTTCCGTTCCTGTCCTTCCCTGCCTGGGGAACTAGCAGCCTTTGTGAGTCTCCTTGACAACAGGATGGATAAGTTAAAAATAACCTTGTGCTGAGCTTTCTGTGTGTGAGTGCCCTCTCGCCTGCTATGCTAGAGCACAGTCCCTGCAGCTTCTAGAGGCTCTTGGAATGCATCTGTGGGAGTCTCGGTGGGGTCCAGGTGCTAGCATTTTGAAGCCCCGAGATTTTAGAGGTCAAAACCAGATAATCAGGCAGCATCATTACCTTGTAACTCGTAATGATTACCGTAATATTACTGGCAACTGGTGGTTACCGATGGTGTGTGGGTGTCAATGTTGAAATAAAGACTGGACAGCTGTTCTGAATGCTTCGTCTTCATTTAGTCTCCCTGGAGTGGGGCGACTCTGGAGACCTTACTGTGTTTCAGAACCTCTGGAGTGGTGTACTGGGACACAGCTCTGGGTGAGAGTTCGGTTATACCTCTTCAAGGAATCCCCACTGGAAGGAGGGTCCTTCCCTTACTGGGCCCCTTTTATAAGGTGAAGACGCCAAAGTATAGAGGCACTTGGATGACTTATCCAGAGCCACCTGGCTCGGCTGTGGCAGAGTAGGGAGCAGTCACTGTCATCAGAAGCTGTAGCTCTTCCTCTCGGATCCTAATGATGAGGCGTCTTTATCAGGCCTTTACCAAAGCCAGCTGTCTCTTTTATATCAGCAGTCTGCACTAGGGGAGGCCCTCTGTTTTGTGTTTCTGTTTTGCTAATCTGCACTGGTTAAGGCCCTCTGTCTTGTCACAGTTGTAAATTAATTTAGAAAGAGCTATCTCCCTGAGGGCAGGGGCCGGGTTTTTCTTTACACACCTGAACCTAATTCCTCTCTTCTCCTTCCAGCCATTAGTAAGTGTCTTGCTGTGTGCCACGCATGGGGATAATGAGAACAAGAAGTTATGTTCTCGTCTTTAAGGAGTTTATTGTCAGCCAAGGAGACGTTTATGAAAGTCCCCATTGTGGCCAGCGCTGAGAGGGAGAAGGTCTGAGTGTTAAGAAAGCAAATAACTGGAGTGTCTAACCTTGCCTGTGGTGAAGGTGGGGGTTAGAGCAGTCTGAGAGAACATATTAGTAAAACAAAGTACTCAAATCTAGAGCACATAAACCACTACAAATCAATAAAAAAAGGAAGGCAGAAAACTCCGAGAAAAACTCGCCAATAATTTGAAAAACACTTGACAGAAGAAGATATCCAAATGGCCAACGAACATGTGAAACAGTGCTCAATTCCATGTATTTATCAATCATCAGGGAGGTCAGAGGGCCTGGGTTAATATGAGACATTGGGCCACATGTTGAACGTCCCAGATCCCGTTTCTTATTTGTAAATGGGGCTTCTGTCCTTTCCCTTCCTCCCAGTACTGCTCTGAAGCTTACAGGCATGGGAAAGGCTCTTCAGACCCTGCATGCTATACAGATACTAAGTAGTGTTGTTACTCTAAGTGATTTAATTTCTCCTCCACCTCTTCTCATAGCAGCTATTCTAAATTCCCTTACGAAAGAAAAGACTTGAGTAATAGGATAGTTCCTAGGATGCAGAATATCCTGTCCCTTGATACTTTGGGTAAAGAGCTTGCGGCTGGCATGGCTCTGGTTCCCTCACCCAGGCTGGGAGCAGGGTGAGTTCCTTCGGGTTTTTTGACACCCAGAGCCTGGTGGCAGGGAAAGGACTGAGGTGCACAGTCCTGGCTCAAGCATTGGCTGGAGTAGGCTGTCTGCTTCGTCGTCCACACTGACTGTGATTGACCTCCTTACAGATTGCTCTAGTGAAGTCCAGAAATAACACTCTGGACTGGGAGCATGTTGACATTAACGGGTCTACAGGGGCAATAGCCCTCACTACCTGGCTTCCCCTGAGAGAGCCTGGTCAGTGCCATTTGCTGCCCTAGCAGGCTCAGGGATAACCTCCCAGTAAAAGCAGTCCCTGCCTCCCTTTTGCATTCTTTGGATACAAAGGAGCTATGTTCTCTCTTCTGGGTCTGTCCTCTGCAGTTGAGCAGATGGTACATGGTGCAGATGCACACCTCTCTTCCAGCAGAGTGTGGCTGGCCACCTCGGCACATGTCACAACGGTGTCAGGATTGCTGCTAGTCCTGTCGGTCCCATCACTTGACTGTGCCAGGTTCTCAGGCCCTGTTTGGAGTCTTTCCCCACAGATCTCTCATGACAGGAATAGACTTCTCAATGGTCGATTCAGCACTTTTGACCTTTTTCTCTTCTGTATTTCTGCCACATAGGAGTCAGAGTCAGAAGCAAAGGTAGATGGAGAGACTGCATCGGACAGTGAGAGCCGGGCAGAATCTGCACCCCTGCCAGTCTCTGCAGATGATACTCCGGAGGTCCTCAATAGGGCCCTTTCCAACTTGTCTTCAAGGTAACCTGGCTTAATGATGCAGGTGCTTGTTGGGGGCTTTGCACCATGTCCAAGTGCCCTGGAAGAGCCTGAAGAGAGCCCGTGGTCTTGCAGAGCAGGCCTGCTCCCTTGCCTCAGCCTCCCATGCCACTGCTCTGGGCTCCATTGAGTGTAATCTAGTGCTTAGCGGTGGCAGTGAGCACAGTGACCAGGAGGGGAGGGCAACCAAGGCTGGAAGGATCTGGCCCTGGAAGGGTGCTCCAAACTGGACTAGGAAGTGCAGTCCAAAGAGGAAGGGGGGACAGGAGGGATGGAGGTGGGTGAGGTCAGCTGACACTGCACAGCACAGGAAACCGGCCTTGGGTTTGTGATTAATGGGCAGGCTGCTTTTCACTGAAGAGTCTATGTGTCCAGTTCAGTTTAGTTTCTCTCCCCCACATCCATTGTGAACAGTTCCTTAAATTCTCCAGGAAGAACTAGGAAACATCTTAACCTAGGTGAATCTAGTTAAAACTTTTGGCCCTTGAGAACTTGGTTCTTTTAACACAGCTATGTGAGTAGATCAAAAACAACTTAGACGACCCAAAAGCGTTATCCCAGTGTTCCTATGTGTGCCTCCAGCTGTCCCCGTGGGAGTCTGAATTGTGCAGTGGTTAAGGACGTGGACTTTGCAGCCAGACCCCTGGATTCAGATCCCAGCTTTACTGTTTGCCAGCTGTTCAACCTGTGCCTCTGTTTCCTCGTCTATAAAAGCGAAGTGTGTTGAGGATTGAAGGAGTTAATATATGTAAAGTCCTCATAAAATTACCTTATGCATATTTGTGGTAGCTGTTATTATCATTGCATAATGTTACTGTTATTCCCATAATTATTCAGGGCAGTACGGTGTAGGATCCTGCTGCCGGAAAAAAAGTCTTTTTTTTCTTCAGATAGTCAGCTGTAGAAACCATCCAAGTGGATACAGAAGCAGAGGGTACTACATTTCACTTGGTTTTTTGTTTGTTTGTTTGTTTTTTGCCTGATACCTTCTTTAAGATATAAGCTAGGTGTATTTTTCTGTCAAGTTTGGTTGTGGCTGAGGCATTGGTACTGTGGCCCTGCTCCTGCCAGCATGTGGCTGGTGCTTCTGTCAAGGTGAATCTGGAAAGGACTGAGCTCAGGGCCCTCAAATCTCAGAAAGATCTATGTCCCTTGAGTTTGTACATTGGTTTTTTTTAACTGGTGTTTTCTCCTTCCCCTACTCTGACATAGATGGAAGAACTGGTGGGTGAGAGGCATCCTGACTTTGGCCATGATTGCATTTTTCTTCATCATCATTTACCTGGGACCAATGGTTTTAATGATAATTGTAAGTGCCATTTCATACTATTTTAGTTTTCCTTTCAGTTTTTGCTGCAGGCCCGGTTGTCTTAAGTGCCAGGTATTGGGTTGGTTGGGGGAACTGACAGGGGTCCAGGCTGCTCAGAAAACCTCTGCCATAGAACATCTGTGACTTCCCACTTTTCAGTAGCCACCTGGAGGGCCATTGATGAGGCTAGTTGTATATGGTTGAAGATGTATCTTCATTTAAAAAACTGCCTTTATCGCCTGTAATCCCAGCACTTGGGGAGGCAGAGGCGGGCGGATCACAGGGTCAGGAGTTCGAGACCAGCCTGACCAACATGGCGAAACCTTGTCTCCACTAAAAATACAAAAATTAGCCATGCGTGGTGGCAGCCACCTGTAATCCAAGCTACTCAGGAGGCTGAGGCAGGAGAATCGCTTGAACCGAGGAGGCAGAGGTTGTAGTGAGCTGAGATCACACCACTGCACTCCAGCCTGGGCAATAGAGTGAGACTCTGTCTCAAAACAAATGAACAACCGACTTTATTATTCCAACTCTGTAAAATTTTACCCTAGCCATGTCTCTGTGTGACTCCTGGTTTTGTTTCTTGTTTTCATGGGGCCTCCCTCCTGGGTGTAGAGCTTTTATTAAGAAATCCCAGTCCACAGAGCTGCTCTCTCTGTCTTCCCACTGTGCTGGACAGAGTCAGGTGACCATCAGCTGCATGTGAGCTAAGCAGATGAGACTTTGAAAGTACTCTAAGTCAAAAGGAGAATGGATTGGTTGAATCCTCGGAGGTTCTAGAATAAAAAGTTAAAAAGGAGGTTCTAGAATAGAAAGTTAATTGAGGGCTGGGCATGGCGGCTCACACCTGCAATCCCAGCAATTTGAGAGGCCAAGTAGGGAAGATCGCCCAGGAGTTCGAGACCAGCCTGGGAAAGAAGGTGAGACCTCGTCTTTACTTTAAAAAAAAGTCTTTTTGGCTGGGCACAGTGGCTCACGCCTGTAATCCTAGCACTTTGGGACACTGAAGCAGGTGGATTGCTTGAGCCCAGGAGTTTAAGACCAGCCTGGGCAATATGGTGAAACCCTGTCTTAAAAAATAAAAAAAGTTAATTGAAACATCAGGGTGTGTATTTTATTGTGAGTGGAAAATTGGATCTACTCCCTGTTACACAAAGGGCTGCATTGCTTTGTGGGATGGTGTGAGAGAGGAAGGAAGAGGAGGCAAGCAGAACCATTGGAAGCCTGATATTTTTCTTAAGTACAATGGATTTTCTGGAAGGCTCATGACCTGTTGGTTTCCATTTCCAAAAATCATAAGAATTGGGGTGTCAGTGAATGTTTTGTGTCCCGCAGGTGATGTGTGTTCAGATTAAGTGTTTCCACGAGATAATCACTATTGGCTACAACGTCTACCACTCCTATGATCTGCCCTGGTTCAGGACCCTCAGCTGGTAAGCTCTCCGCCTAACAGAGGCCCTTAGAATTTGGATGATGTGCTTTTTGGCAGGTATTTACAGTGATGGTGGGTATTTCTATTACTTGCTATAGAAATAAATGCTGGGGAGGCAGATATCATGTTAGGTCATGCAAAGTTTTATGAAGAAAATGGTATTTGAGCAACGAGTAAAGAAATGGGTAAGAGAATGTTAGCAGGAAAAAGCAGGAGAAAAGGAGGTGATTGCTGCAGACTTGCACCGTGCCTTTGAGACCTGAGTATTTCATAGGCCAGACTGTGTGGTTGGCCTTGGAGGAGTCTTTAATAGTTGCTTGAAGTCTGGACTCTTCCTGAGAAGAAACCAGATGGGCTGCATTCTGTGACTGTGTTTGCCTCGGTATTTGGATTCCTTAAACTCTGCGTGATGATCCCGTTTTTCTAGGTCAGTATATTTTTCATGCTCTCATATCTCAGCATCCCACTAGAGTTGTCTGGAAGTTGTTAGGTTCTGCTGCCGGCTTTGCTTGTTATCCCTGGAACTTGGTTTCCTTGTATCTAAGACAGATGGTTGAGACTTAGTGGTTTCCAGACTGGTGTTTTGAGCCCTACTTCATCAGAGGTGTTTTGAGTGCCAGAGTGGACCGGAGTGAGACTGAATGCATGGGATCTGGGCTCTGCTGGGAAAGTTGGCTTTCTCTGTTTCTTAGGAAAGGACTCAGCTTTCTTAAAGCAAAAACGAAAGAAAAACCTGTAGCACATGTCTGAGACCCCTTTCTGATCTGAAACTCTCTGCTTTATTCGCTGTAGTATTCTCAGGTGGTGACTTTTGAGCAGAGCACTGCACAATGCTGAGAAGACCTGGGGCAAATGCGGACCTTCTCACCCCACTGTGCAGGGGGTACAGGGGTTGAGGCCATGACTTAGCTGGCTGGAGAGTAGTGGTTTTTGCCCCAGCAACCTGGTCACCATCAAGGAAGCCGATGTGCTCAGATGTAGGCTGGCATCCGCTTCCTGAGGTGTTTCCTGTCACCCAACAGCACGGGCTGCCTCCCAGCCTCCAGATGGAACTGTGATTGCCCCGGGGCTTAAGATGCAGGTCCCTGTTGCAGCTGTTCTTTAGCTGGAAAGCAGTGTTTTGCGTTTTGTTAACATACTCAGGAGGCCTGACTCCTGGCTGTGGTCACTTTACAAAGAAAGCTTTTTCCATGTAATGGAAAAGAAACGAAATATGAAGTTTTTGTACTTCATAATTAAAAAAAAAAAAAAGAGTGGGAAAGAAAAGCTCTCCACTTTCTTCTGTGTCTCAGAATCCTTGCTGGGGGTTTGCAGTGGTGGCTGCACGGTCCCATACTCGGCAGTACTATGGAGGCTGCAAGGGGTGGCTTCTCTTCTCACGAACGCCAGTTGAGGAGAGAGGATACGCAAGTGAAGAGTTAACGCTAGCGGAAGGTCTGTGTCAGAGCCAGGCTTCAGAGAGGGAGATGCATCATGAATTGCTTAGTCAGATAATCACATATTACTTGCTATAGAAATAAATGCAGGGGAGGCAGATGTCACGTTAGGTCATGCAAAGTTTTATGAATAAAATGGCATTTGAGCAAGGAGTGAAAAAATGCAGATGCAAAGAGAATGTCAGGAGCAGGCAAAAGGCAGGAGAACAGCAGACAGGAGGCATAGCTGGAAGAAACCATTTTGATAGGAGTGAAGGGGTTCCTGTTGGGAAGAGTGGAAACGAGACTGGGGAAGCAGGATGAGGCGTGTTTTTGAAGGTCGTATGGTTCAAGGATCCCTCAGTTAGGTATGGGAATGCTACAAAAGGGGCAAAAATGGAGTCTCAAGTTTGGGAGAAATGGAGAGTGAATGAAAGCTGCTGTCTGTTTCTAGATAAATTTCTCACCTATGGTGTCACCAGAGCGCAGGAAACCGTGGTCTGCCTGTCCCTCTGTGAGCTGTGCTGGGGGGCTCAAGGGTGGAGGGTGTTCTGCTGCCCTCTGTCCCCTCCTCTGGGATGACTGACTGCCTTGCTGTAAAGGCAAGGGTGCTCTCCGCGGCAATGACCTGTCTTCATTTACAGGTACTTTCTCCTGTGTGTAAACTATTTCTTCTATGGTGAGACAGTGACGGATTACTTCTTCACCCTGGTCCAGAGAGAAGAGCCTTTGCGGATTCTCAGTAAATACCACCGGTTCATTTCCTTTACTCTCTATCTAATAGGTATGCATTAAGCAGTTCACCACTTCTTGTGTCTGTATTGTTTTTGTATATCTGTCAAGTAGGAATTGGGGAATTTCTTGGTTAGTGTACGGTTTTGTGACATTAACTCTGATCATGGAGGGGAGCAGAGCTGATGCTCTATGTCAAGCTGTAGCAGGTCTTTCCTTTTTTTTTTTTTTTTGAGACAGGGTCTCACTCTGTCACCCAGGCTGGAGTGCAGTGGCATGATCTCAGCTCACTGCAACCTCTACCTCCCGAGTTCAAATGATCCTCCTACCTCAGGTCCCAAAGTAGCTGGGACTACAGGTGCATGCTACCATGCCCAGCTAATTTTTATATTTTTAGTAGAGACAGGGTATCGCTATGTTGGCCAGGCTGGTCCCGAACTCCTGAGCTTAACTATCCGCCCGCCTCAGCCTCCCAAAGTGCTGGGATTACAGGTATGAGCCACCACGCCTGCCCTTGTAGGAGCACTTTTAAGAGAAACGGAGTGTGGGGATGGGACTGTAGCCTGTGCCACCTGCCCCTGTGTTTCAGCCACCATTGAGGAACAGCACAGCATGGTCCTGTCTTGACTCTCCTGTTGGCAAAGATTCTGCAGTGGGACTGAAACAAAAATCATCTAGGAACTTACCATCTATCTTTAGGGGAGTCATTTTAGGAGACCACCTTGGGTGACATTGTAGCATGGTGGAAATTTTACTGGATTTAGGCTTAAAAAGACTGCAACCTCAGGGGGAGCTAGGAGCCTAATATTTCTGAGTCTCAACTGTTTTGTAATCTAGAGCTAAAACTGCAGGGTTACTCTGAGGATTAAATCAAATACTTTAAAACTTCACAAACATTAAAGCGTTATATTAATATAAACTCAGTTGAGGCCACGTACTAATTCTAATAATGCTGATAATTTTTCATAGCTGCCTTCAAAGCTAGTTTGAGGTGCACGAAAAATTTCTTCTGACCGCAACGTCAGTCTGACCTATTTTTGATCATCTTGATAGCAATACTTCTGTGAATGACACCTGACTATTAAAATATAAAATCTGCAAAGGGGTCTGCTGCCATTGAGGATATTCAGAGAGTATGCTGCAGACGCCGAAAGCAGCCTTCCACAGTGGGAGGTCAGGGGTCTGGAACAGCGACATGCTTATTTCTGGGCAGGACTGCTTTTGAGGGGCTCTGCATATTTATGGGTAAAGGTTCCTTTCCTTCCTGGAGAAGGAGTCTGCAGATATGTTTTGCTACCATCTAGATCACTGTGAGAGAGATAAAAAGGTGGTCTTGACCCTATACCATGTGGGTCCCTCTTCTCCCAGCCCTGTGAATACTAGGACGGGTGTTGGCAAACTTTTTTTTTTTTTAAGAGGAAGCAAGTTTATTAAGAAAGTAAAGAAATAAAATGATGGCTACCCCATAGGCAGAGCAGCCCCAAGGGCTGCTGGTTGCCCATTTTTATGGTTATTTTTTGATTATATGCTAAACAAAGGGTGGATTATTCATGTCTCCCTTTTTTAGATCGTATATGGCGTTTGTAAACTGCCATGGCACTGATTGGAGTGTAGCAATGAGGACGATCAGAGGTCATTCTCTTTGCCATATTGATTTTGGAGGGTTTTGGCTGGCTTCTTTACTGCAAACTGTTTTCTCAGCAAGGTCTTTATGACCTGTATCTTGTGCGACCTCCTGTCTCATCCTGTGACTTAAAATGCCTAACGTTTGGGAATGCAGCCCCCGTAGGTCTCAGCCTGATTCTACCCAGCTCCTATTCAAGATGGAGTTGCTCTAGTTCAAATGCCTCTGACATTTCCTCCATCACTTTTATAAGAGAACCCTTAATCCTAAGGGTTGCAGAGGGATGAAGATCCATCCTCTGTAACTTCTTCAGGCTGATTAGGGGCAATGATATTCCTGCCTACCTGTCAAGGTCTCTCGTATTCAGGATAGAGAGGAGCTCAGTCAGAAAGTGTCAGTATGGTGAGGGCCATTCACAACTGGGACACAAAGTGATATCTGCAAGATTTTGTAAGTGTTTAAGAGAACATTGAGTAAGCTTATCCTGCATTCCTACACAAATAGTACAACAGCAATATATTCCATATCAGTAAAGCAAAATAAGCAAAACTATCCCAAGTAAACTAAAGAAGGCTTTCCACGAACTGGGTAATTGTTGGAACCAAGCTGATACGGAGTCAGTAGCTGATTGCAATATGTTCCCAGAATTAGAATACTGATTCAGAGTTTTACATCACCAGTCCCTCTTGTTTCTTCTGAGCTGCAGCCAGAGATCACTGGTTGGTTCACAGGAACAAACAGTCTAAATTGCAGGAAAAAAAAAAGTCAGCCAATCAGTGCTGCAGTCTGTTTCCTTTGGGTTGAGGGGGGGGTCTCCTCAGTATTGTCCCTTTGGGGTTCACCAGACAGATGTTACCAGAAAGGGGTCCAGACCCAGACGCCGAGAGAATGTTCTTGGATCTCATACAAGAAAGAGTTTGGGGTGAGTCTATGGAGTAAAGTGAAAGCAAGTCTATTAAGAAAGTAAAGGAATAAAAGAATTGCTACTCTGTAGGCACAGTAGCCTGCAAACTTTTTATTAAAGTTCCAAACAGTAAATATTTTAGGCTTTGGGGACCATAGGGTCTTTCTTGCAATTACAGCCATGCGTCGTTTAATGATGGGCTACGTTCTGGGAAATGCATTGTTGTGATTTTGTCATTGTGCAAACATCATAGAGTGAACTTACACAGACCTAGATGATATAGCCTCCTATACACCTAGGCTATAATGTGTAGTCTATTTCTCTTAGAGTAGAAACCTGTATAGCATGTTACTTTACTAAATAAATACTGTAGTCAATTATATCACAATGGTAAGTATTTGTGTATCTAAACATATAAAAGGTACTATATGGTAGTTAGTAAATCTTATGGTATTACAATCTAATGGGTATTATAATCTTAGGGAACAGTTGTTGCATATGTGGTCTGTTGTAGACCAGAACCTCGTTGTTCACAGCATGACTGTACTCAGTTCTGCTGAGTTGTAGCTTGAAAGCAGCCATAGACAATATGTAAACAAATGGATGTAACTGTGTTTGAATAAAACTTTATTTATAAAAACAAGCAGCTGGCCTGACCCCTGTTTGCTGGTCCCTGTTCTAGGAATAAACATTCCTATCTGATGAACCATGTTCTAAGTTTAGTGTGGTCTGCATGACTATAAAATACTGCCTTCCTTTACTGTTTTGGAGGAGTTATTTTTTCCTTGTGACTGTTTATCTGGATACTGTTTTCCTCCCCTGGGCTTTGACATTGTGCACTGGTTAGCTGCTGGGAATAAATCAGCCAAAGAACCACTTAACATAGCTAAAGAAGGGCAAAGATAAATGCAGAACATAATTCATTTTTCTTTTCTCCTCCCACCTCAAACTAGGATTCTGCATGTTTGTACTGAGTCTGGTCAAGAAGCATTATCGACTGCAGTTCTACATGGTAAAGGAAATGCATGTGTGTGTGTCAGAATTCTTGATTTAAATGAAGTTTTTCAGGAACTCAACAAGGCTTTCATGCTTTCTGTGACAAATCAAAACTCAGGAACATGGTCTGATCTGTAAGGATCTAGAGCATAAAGGAAGAATGCCCATTTAGGTTTAACGACTCTACATTGACTTAGACCCAGTCACTGTTACTTAACTTACACCTTAAGCAGTCTCTCCACTAGGACCCTGAGGTGGGTTCCAGAGAAGGCACAAGCTGAAGCTTCAGACATTGCCCACAGATGTCCTGTCTGGTACATCACTTGCTACCGCTTATTCCCTGACTCACTAGGGAACAGCTCCTCTCTGAGTGCTCCAGGTGTTCAATAACCACTAAGAAAATGAAAAATACCCAGGTTTTCAGAGGATGGGAGAGCTCACTCACTAGTGGGCTGTGGGGGACAAAGTGTTACTCTCAGAAGCCTGATCTTACCTGTTCACTTTAAATAAGTCAGATACAAAAGCAGACGTTTTTCCTACCTGTTTCTCAGCAATTTTCTATTTGGTACTGATTGTTCTTTGAAGTTACTTTCAAGGTAAACTGGTAAGTAGTGTTTATTTTTCTTTTCTTGCAGTTTGGCTGGACCCATGTGACGCTGCTGATTGTTGTAACACAGTCACATCTTGTTATCCACAACCTATTTGAAGGAATGATCTGGTGAGAGTTGGGAGGTGGATTTTCCCTTTTATTTTGTGAATGTTTCTCATGTACAGATACCCTCTAAGCCAGTAGCTGTCACCTTGAGCCACATCAGAATCTTCTGCAGGGCTCCTTACAACACAGATTGCTGAGCCCCACCCCTGAGTTTTTGATTCATTAGATCTGGGGTAGGCTTGAGAATTTGAATTTCTAGTACATTTCTGGGTGGTGCTGATATTGCTGGACAGGACCCATGCTCTGAGAACCACTGTTCTAGACTAACAGGTACAGGAATATTTTAAGACGCAAAGACAATGCAACATGTATGGCAACAGATTTGAAAACCTAGAGGAAATATTCATGATTTCTTGGCAAAATGTGTACTAAAAGTCGTGAAGAAGAAAACGTGAATAGATCAATAACTTTAAATGAGCTTTGAAAATTATGTAAGATTCCATATCTGGAAAAAGAAACAGGACCAAATGGGTTAACAGCTGAGCTTTATCTAACCTTTATACCAAAGCTGATGAGGAGAGAGAAGCAGGAATGATAAACCCATTTCTGCTACGATTATAGATAAATCATTCTAAATAAACTATTAGCAAATAGAATCTGGCAGTGTGTCAAGGGAATAATATGCAAATACTGAGTGGATTTTATTCCAAAAATGCAGTGGTTTCGTCTGTCAGCATTGATAAAAACCACTGGCCAACCGAAGCAGCTAGGTGATCTTAGTGAAAAGGTAAAAGACTGGGTGCAGTGGCTCACGCCTGTAATCCAGCACTTTGGGAGGCTGGATATTAAATAATTAAATATTAAATAATTAAAACATATTATTTAGAATTGGGGAGGTAACCACTAGAAAAATAAAAATTAGAAATGATTAGAAGTGGTTATTTTTGGGAATGGAGATAGGGATAGGGGAAAGAAGGAAAACTTTTTGTTCCTTTTACAATTAAATTTCATGAGGTCAGGAGTTGAAGACCAGCCTGACCAACACAGTGAAACCCCCATCTCTACTAAAAATACAAAAAATTATCTGGGCATGGTGGCAGGCGCCTGTAATCCCAGCTATTCGGGAGGCTGAGGCAGGAGAATCACTTAACCTGGGGGTGGAGGTTGCAGTGAGCCGAGATTGTGCCACTGCACTCCGGCCTGGGCAACAGAGAGAGACTCTGTCTCAAAAAAACAAAACAAAACAAAAAACAGTAATCAAAGAACTTTTTAAAAAGTGTCAGCGTGGAGAGTGAGGAGAGAGAGAGAGTGCCGGTGTGGAAACCACCTCTTTCATAGTGAGGATGACTGGGGAGTGGGAAGAGAGGAAATCTAGCTGTGCGTATTGGGGTTTCATGCTCAATATAGTCCTAGGGAAAGGTAGGGCCTACTAGAGCTAGTAATAAACAGCAAAAAAAAGTCAGTAATTAGACATTAAAGCGTATTATTTAGAATTGGGGAGGTAACCACTAGAAAAACAAAAATTAGAAACGATTAGAAGTGGTTATTTTTGGGAATGGAGATAGGGATGAGGGAAAGAAGGAAAACTTTTTGTTCCTTTTAAAATTAAATTTCTATCATTGTTTATGTATATTTCTTTATCATGAAAAAAAGGACAGATGACCTTTTAGTTTGCAACCTCCACTTATTCAGTAGTCATTCAGTAAACACTTGAATGTGTACTTTGTGTCAGGTGCTAGGTATGACTTTTTTGGTATTTTTATGTTTTTAACTTACTCCTTAATGGGTTACCAGAATTTTATGGGTGATTTTGGTACTGGAATTTAAGAATGGCACTGTTTTGTGTACTCTTGAGGCACTGTCACCTTGGTTGAGTTGATCCTTACTTTGGTTCATTTCTAGGTTCATTGTCCCCATATCTTGTGTGATCTGTAATGACATCATGGCCTATATGTTTGGCTTTTTCTTTGGTCGGACCCCACTCATCAAGGTAAATGGATTACCCTAATGTGAAATACCACTGTGAGGGGGAGGGTGGTGCTCTCAATGTGAGTAGATCAGCCTGGCAGACAGAAGAAATCTTGCTGTGTTGTATTGTGGCCATGTCTTCATGTCATCCTGGAGAAAGGCCAAAGGAAAACACTGACAACTGATTAAAAAAAAAAAAAAAAAGATAATAAAATAGGCTGGGCATGGTGGCTCATTCCTGTAATCCTAGCACTTTGGCATGCTGAGGCAGGAGGATTGCTTGAGGCCAGGTGTGCAAAACCAGCCTGGGGAACATAGGCCGTGTCTTTACTAAAATATTTAAAAATTAACTGGGCATGGTGGTGGCATGCACCTGTAGTCCCAGCTCCTTGGGAGGTTGAGATGGGAGAATCTCTTGAGCCCAGGAGGTTGAGGTTTCAGAGAGCTGTGATAGTGCCACTATACTCCAGCCTGACTGACAGGGCAAGATCATGTCTTGAAAAAAGAAGAAAGGACAATATTTTTACAGATTTATATAATCTTTTTTTGGGGACACATTTTTTGGGACTTTGATCTGGATTTGAGTGTAGTCATTTAATTAGTATATAGTTTTGTAATATAAAACTATTCAAATGACTGATTGAAACAGAAAGGGAACCAAAGGGAGGGTATAAGGTAGGGAACAAGGAAACCATATTTGGGGGAGCTTTGGAAGGTGACATGGTTAAGAAAATGGGGTTTTATGAAAGAAAGATTCTTAACAAGTACTTACTGTTCCCAAAGCTGTAGTTATCAAAACATCCTTTGCTGAGAACTTGCTCTCTGTCCACAGCTGTCCCCGAAGAAGACCTGGGAAGGCTTCATTGGGGGCTTCTTTGCTACTGTGGTGTTTGGCCTTCTGGTAGGTGGTGGCTTCTAGCTGTGTGAGGGATTGGGTGGACAGAGGCCTCACACCACCTTCCAAGGCCTGTCCAGAGCTAGAGAGTGTCTTTGGAGACCAGGACTCTGTCCTGCTGAATGGCAACCTTGCCCTGAAGAGGACCACTGGCCATGCCAGCCATCCACCAGCTTTCAGGCAGGGTGCTAGCAGTTGGAGAGCACCTTCTGTGCCCTCTCACGCCCAGGCACGGTGACATCAGCAGGTAGCCTTCTTGTCAGGCATTTGATGTTCCAAGGTCAGGGTGAGGGCACTCAAGGGAAGATGAGATACACAGCTTTTCTCCTACATGTGCCTTGCCCAGAGGTGGGTGATCTTCCCACCCTTTCCAGAACACCATTCTCTGCTTCTGACGCCTGGGCCAGTCCTCCTTCTTCAGCACTGTCTGACTGCCTCTCAGTGCTCTCCGCCCAGCTTTGTTGCTTTCCAGCCTTGTTCCTCCTGAGGTCTGACTCTCACTGTGCCCCTTCCCCACGGCCTCTGTCCAGTTATCACTGAGTTCAGAGATTCCGAGGAAAGTGGTCCTAGCTCCCCAAATGGGGAGTCTTCCTATAGTTTTTTGCCCCAGTCCCTTCAGGTTTTCCCAGATTCTTTCGGGGCATAGGTGTTTGGGTGCCTATGTATAACCTTGATGGGTCATGAGCCTCTTTTTTTTTTAAAATTGAGGTAAAATATGTATGGTAAAACATGAACCACTGAGCACAGAGCTTGCAGTTAGCAGGGTACTGGGCACCCTGAGGAACATGGCCAAACCAGGTGCCAGTGTCTAGGCTGGATGGCTGGAACTTAACCTCCTTGCCAGTCTCTCTGTTATTCCTCCTTAGCTGTCCTATGTGATGTCCGGGTACAGATGCTTCGTCTGCCCTGTGGAGTACAACAACGACACCAACAGCTTCACTGTGGACTGTGAGCCCTCGGACCTGTTTCGCCTGCAGGAGTACAACATTCCAGGGGTGATCCAGTCAGTCATTGGTTGGGTATGTCCCACTCACAGGGGGTCAGCGGTCTCCGTGTACAGTGGCTACAAAGAGAGATCCCCCTCCACCACCTGCCTTCCAAAAAAAGCTAGCTTCCTCCTTCCCAAAGCTGTAAGCCCCAGGATGAGGGAGAATTTTGCTCACGCCAGGTCAGGGTACAGGCAGAAGACGTTTCCCCCAACGTCAGATCGTTTAGACCAGTGGTTCTCAAAGTGTGTTCTGTGGATCCCTGGAAGGCTGTGGGATCCTTTTAGTTGCAGGGGTAGTGTGGTGGGTCTGTGAGGTCACAACTCTTTCATAATTAGACTGTGACGTTATTTGCCTTTTTCATTGTGTTGACATTTGCTGTGATACGGCGCAAAAGCAACAGTGGTTAAAACTGCTGATTAATGCCGCACACTCACAGTACAAACAGGCCAGTTCTTCTAATGAATGTCTGTGAAATAGTAAAGTAGTTACTAATTTTGTTAAATCTTGACCTTTGTATACACACCTTTTTAATACTCTACTGAAATGGAAAGTATGTGTAAAACATTTCTGCTAAGTACTGCAGTACAGTGCTTGCCTAAAGGGAAAGCAGGTGTGCAGTTGTTTGACTTGTGAACTGAATTAGCTGCTTTTTTCTAGAAAAGAAAGTAAATTTTACTTGGAAAGAACAAACAAATTATAATTTTTCAGACTTGGGTATTTGGCAGACATTTTTCTTGAAAAGAAATGAAGTGAGCCTATCACTTTAAAGAAAATGACTGAGGCTAGGCATGGTGGCTCACACCTGAAATCCCAGCACTTTGGAAAGCTGAGGCAGGTGGATCTCTTGAGGTCAGGAGTTCCAGACCAGCCTGGGTAACATGGCGAAACCCTGTCTCTACTAAAAATACAAAAAATTAGCTGGGCGTGGTGGCGTGTGCCTGTAATCCCAGCTACTCGGGAGGTTGAGTTACTTGAACCCAGGAGGCGGAGGATGCAGTGAGCCGAGATTGCACCACTGCACTCCAGACTGGGCAACTGAGTGAGACTGTCTCAAAGAAAAAAAGAAAAATGACTGACAGTAATTGTTACCAAGGATAAAATTTGGCTTTCAAATGAACATTAGAATTTTGGAAAACTTAACCTGCCAGTGTGAACTTGACAACTTCCTAATGCTTAAAGCCTTTTCTGATGAGGTCTGTGATGATTCTTAACGTACGTGTGTGTGTGTGTGTGTGTGTTGATCACATGAGAAAAACAAACATTTGACACTGTATAATGAAATGTATCTACATTTGGAAGATTTACATAACTCAGTGAACCATTGTTTTCAAAATGGCTGATGCACAGTGCTATATAGTCATGCATGGGTAAAAGATCCATTCAAGTATAAGATAGACCAATGGATTTTAATGTAAGAGAGAACAAAGTACATTGATAGAATTCTGGATTCCATATCACACCTAATATTCAAGAAATGACTGCTTTTCAAGCTCTGGTGTAGTGTCAGAGAATACCCAAAACCATCTGAGACTATGACTAAAATACTCTTTTCAACTATGTATCTGTGTAAGGCTGGATTTTCTTTATATACTTCCACTAAAAGAGCATGTTGCAACAGATTGAATGCAGAATGTTTTAATGTTTTCCATTAACTTCGATATTAGAAATTTACAAAAATGGGAAAAATTCACTCCTTTTATTGATTTAAAAACCTACATATATGCAATTAGTTTCATAAAGAGTTATGAGGTTGGATGTCTTGGTCTGTCTGTTGTTATAATATTATTATAATTTACACATTGTATATTATAGGTATATTATAACAATATAGTGTTGATATAACAGAACACTTGGGGCTGGGTAATTTATAAAGAAAAGAGGTTTACTTAGCTTGTTTCTGCAGGCTGGGAAGTGTGAGAAGTGAGGCATTGGCTGCTGCCTGGCCTCTGGTGAGGGCTTTTTGTGCTGCATTGTAACATGGCGGAGAAGGTCAAAGGTGGAAGCAGACACATGCAAAGAGGAAAACCCGGGGCTTCATCATTTCATAACAACCCATTTGCCAGTGCTCATCTCGTCTTTTGACAGAGAGAACCCACTACCAGGAGAAAGGCACCAAGCCATTTATGAGGGATTTGCCCCTGAGACCCAAACACCTCCCACTAGGCATCACCTCCCAGTGAGGCTACAATGGGGGTCAAATTTCAACATGAGTTGACAACTCAAACCGTTAACACTGGGCGTGTACGCACCTTAACTTTTACTTCATTTACTCTTCTCAGAAAACGGTCCGGATGTACCCCTTCCAGATTCACAGCATCGCCCTCTCCACCTTTGCCTCGCTCATTGGCCCCTTTGGAGGATTCTTTGCAAGTGGATTCAAACGAGCCTTTAAAATCAAAGTAGGAAAACCCTCTTGCGTTCCTCTCATCTCACTGCCTCCTCACCCATCTCTGCCTTTCTCCCCCTTCCCTGCCCAAAACACTGGGCTACACACCCTGGCATTTAATGTGTGGTCTCGACCCATGCACTGAATTTAGGTGAGTTAATTAATAACAATACATTATTCTCAGGAAAATGCAATCGTCGTTTTTCAGTTTATTTGTTAATAATAGTTTTCTTCAAAAGAACATTTTGGGCCAGGCATTGGCTCATGTCTGTAACCCCAGCATTTTAAGAGGCCAAGCCGGGAGGATCACTTGAGGCTAGGAGTTTGAATAGCCTGAGCAACATAGCAAGACTCCTGTCTTTATTAAGTAAAGGAAATAAGAACATTTTGTAATGCAATAAAATTGTGTCCTAATATAGCCTCACCAGTAGATTTAACACTTCTCACCTTCTGTTGCCCTCAGCTACTCAGGACAGAAGCCAGACATTGGGGTGGGACCATTAGGTTGGGATTGATCAGTGGCTGAGCCCACGTTCACCCGGCCTTCCCCTGCCTCTAACAGGACTTTGCCAATACCATTCCTGGCCATGGAGGTATCATGGATCGCTTTGACTGCCAGTATCTGATGGCCACCTTTGTCAATGTTTACATCGCCAGTTTTATCAGGTATAGTACCTTTCCATCTGAACCAAGTTGGTGGATTTTTAAGTACGGTGCAATTCTAGAATTTTAGCAGCATCTCAATTCCAGTGAAAAGCATCCCAAACAATGCAATTTTCAGTTGTTGCTGCTTACGGATTTTCTGAGGCCTTCTCCTGCCATCTGTTAATAGATAACTCTCTGATCCAGAGATCAGAGCAGCCACTCGGATAATCAGGCCCTGGAAGCTTCCAGGGCCCAGCTCAGTGCTGTTTCTTCACATTCTGTTCCAGAGGCCCTAACCCAAGCAAACTGATTCAGCAGTTCCTGACCTTACGGCCAGATCAGCAGCTCCATATCTTCAACACGCTGCGGTCTCATCTGATCGACAAGGGGATGCTGACATCTGCCACAGAGGACGAGTAGGGGCCACCCAGGGCCAAAAGAACAGGAGCGGAACTGAGCAGGGGCAGGTCTCCAAGGCAAGCCCAGCTGGTGTGACTTAGACAATGATGAGGTTTCAACTCACTGTCTTTTTTTTTTTTGTAGGGTATTTTTTATTTGTGGGTTCAACAAATCTGTACATAAGCAGTCTATGTGTTTAGAATTTGCATTGTGAGTAAACTACAGCTTTGAGTTGGAAAGAAGTCATGGGTTGTAAAACCATTAGGATTTTTTTAAAACGAAAGTATTTATCTGGAAGACAGTGTTGCCCAGGTCAGGAGTGTTTTCTTGGTGGTTCCAGCCCCTATCAATTGAACTGTTTCTGGGCTCAAACACAGACATTCATCTGTGTCCAACCAAATCAGGGGACTTCCCCACCTGTGGGGGGAGGCACAGCTTGGATGTTTTGTACACCTAGTCTTTTCTAGAAATCCCTGCTTGGAGCTGCAGGAGAGTTGCCTTCTGTAGGTCAGAGGAATGGAGGCTTACTAACCAGATAAGCCTTCTGTCCATCCACACCAAAATCCTGCAGAATGTAAATAAGCTCTGCTTTATAAGATGGGTTCACCTTCATCACAGACTGAAAGAAAGTTTCCGTTTTTATTTTTTTCAGAAAGCACGAAAAATTATTTATAGTAGTCTGGAGAAAAAACACACTGTAATATTTCAAGTGTATGCAGTAGAATGTACTGTAACTGAGCCCTTTCCCACATGTCTAGGCTCCAGTGTCTCCTGTAGGTCAGTCCACCTAACTGTGTGTTTTCAGGGACGATGCCATCCACATATGTGCTGTAGACTTTCTGCTGCTGAATCCTTTCTGGGGACTTTCTCATCAGGCAGGGAGCAGAGGGCTTCTCGTTCATGCACCCTTTGCCTGAACACCCATGTAGCTGCTGTGTTGTGTATATATTACTCTTAAGAGGAGTGTGTGTGTCTGTGTTTGTTTTAAAAGTTACTTATTCCTTACAGTGATTTCAATTGTACCATGACTTCTTCACTAAAACCACAAAGTCCTGCTTAAAACTATGGAAAACAGGCCGGGCGCGGTGGCTCAAGCCTGTAATCCCAGCACTTTGGGAGGCCGAGACGGGTGGATCACGAGGTCAGGAGATCGAGACCATCCTGGCTAACACTGTGAAACCCCGTCTCTACTAAAAATACAAAAACTAGCCGGGCGAGGTGGCGGGCGCCTGTAGTCCCAGCTACTGGGGAGGCTGAGGCAGGAGAATGGCGTAAACCCGGGAGGCGGAGCTTGCAGTGAGCTGAGATCCGGCCACTGCACTCCAGTCTGGGCCACAGAGCGAGACTCCGCCTCAAAAAAAAAACAAAAAACAAAAAACTATGGAAAACAACCTGATTAGAGGCTTGACTATTTTGAAGATTAAATGCACACTTTTTATATAATATGACCAGTTTAAATGTAGTTTATATTGTACTGGGGACTTTTGTTGTTGTTTGCTTAAACTGTGATTTTTTCCCCCTCCCTAATTTCAGGGGTGAGATTGACTTTGGGAGGACAGATTAGTTCTTTGTCAGGCCAATAAGCAATGGAGTGCCGGAGAGAGAACTTGGTGCCCAAATATATTAAATTATTCGGTGCCATGGATGTTTTCATTGCCAATGAGGGTGTAATGATTTGCTTCAGCACCTTGGTCTAGTGCTGGTTTGTGGTGTCTTTGTTTGTAAATCAGCCTCACTGCCTCCCTGAAAGTGCACAGTCAGCCCAGGTCTCTAGAGCGTCCAGCAGAGGATGGAATCCTCGGGATGTTTCAGCTCACACATCCTTGAGTGACTTCCCACATGTGTGCAGGGCTGAAGCGGCTTCTTTCTGCTGAACTTTTATTTCCATTTCAGCCTCATGGCTTTTCTTATTCAGGTCCAAGGCCCCTTAAAAACAAAACATATTATTACAAGGGGTTTCATTTCAGTACTGGCTGTGTGACCCAGGCAGGATGCGTCACTCTCAAGGGCCCCTTTTTCAGAGCTACTCCCAGTTCCACTCTTCTGTGATTCTGGCTGATCAAGTTCATGCCAGTAGAGGCTCGTTGAGTGAGGTCCTGGGCACCCCCCAAACAGGAAGTGTTTTCAGGACCTTACATGCTTATCCTCAAGGTGAGCAGGTATCTCAGCAGCACACCCAAACAGTAAAGGTGATCGATAATGAAACTGTAGTTTTCAGATTGAAGAAGGAACCTTGATCACCAAACTAGATACCAAAAGGGCTCCTCATTTGTCTCTTTTGTCCCATTGTGGGCATATGGTGGGCTCCTCGAGAGGAGGGAGTCTCAGCTGGGACCCAGCTGCAGAGACCTGCTTTTGAATAGGGCTGCCTTTGGGATCAGGGAGCTGAGCATACTGGGCAAGGCTCATGTTCACTTGTGGAAGTGGTCACTTGGGGTGGGGTGGGGTGGGGAAGGGGGTCCTAGGAAGCCAAAGCTGAGTGCTCACTAGAGCTGCCAGCACACAAGCCAGAGGGTCAGCTTGTGTTTTATTTTCTGATTTCCCCTGCATGCTTTCTGGAGATGAAAAATTTTTGTCAGGTAGCTGGGAGAGCACCGCCGCCTTGTGTCCGTATAGCACTATGTTTCTCTTTCTCCTATTCACAGACAAGATTCAAGAAACCGTTTTTACGTATATACATTCAGATCTTAATGAATGGCATCACTTGCTTTAGACCCATTTTTTTTCGGTCAGAAATAAAATGTGACTGCAACTGTGTGCCCTCCCTTGTCGTGAATTCCCTGTTTATCACTTCCATGTGTGGTTTTATGCTTCTCATTTGTTTATGTATTCATAAATACTGCATAATCCTGATTCAGAGACTTTTGCTTTGCTTTCCAACTTCTATCCCTACATTCTCACAACAGCCTTCTTACCTTGGGTGAGAGTCAGGAGCACCAGGCAGGGAGCTTCCCCAGCGTAGCGTGGTGGAGTCAGGGCTCACTCTATCCTGCACTTTACCCACAGGACACCTGGAGGGTCCCCCAGCCCTTCTTGCTTTTGTGAATGTGGTGTGAGTACACCGAGGTATTGCAGTTTCCTTCCCTCTAGCTCAGGTGTGGCCTGAGCCAGGTGGGAGCTTAAATTGCTGTTGGCTCCTGCCTGGTGGAACAAGGGGGTCATAGAAACCAGGGCTGATGGGCACCCCCAAGCCCCTGGGAGCTCTGCTCATGACTGCTCACAGGGTGCCAAGTCTTTGCCTTTTGTGTGTGTGCATGTCGCCCTTTTAGCTGCTTTTAGTATTCAAAAAGTTTACATTTATGTTTTACTCCTGAAAGTGAAACCCTTTTAGGCAACTTGTTTCATATTCTGAGCATTTTAATAGCTACAGTATGTTACATTTAAAATGTAATTACTCTGAGTATCGTACAGCCCTATAATGTATGAGAACTAGTTTCACATCCTTTGAAACTAATCTCTTTCATTGGGGAGGATGTAACTTTTGACTTTACACAGGTGGACTTTGAAACCATTTTTATAGAATTTTTTTCCACTGGGTTTTTATCCTGTAACTTGACCTATTTTATGCAAGAAAGTCCCAAAAATATGTTTTAAGGGAGACTACACAGACCTTGTGATTTGGATCTGAGCTAGTTGCTGAGTCGACTGGAGACTTATTCGAATGGATCTTTGAGTTGAGATCGTCACACTGTCAGTGAGCCCTTGGCTCAGCCCTTGTCACCTGTTTGTATGGGGACCATGGTTCCCAAAGCTCAGGTTCATCTCCACTGTTGACAGAGTTGGGTAGTGGGAGGGTATCAGTGACTTGGGACAGAGCGTCCTTGCTCAGAAAACTGTGAAGCAGGGGTCTTGTTAGTTACAAAGCCAGCCCTAGATGCATGTCCAAGGCAGTAGATTTTCATCACTTTACTGAATGTGGTATGTCACTGCGGAAGCCTTTCCCTGTTTTAGTAATATCTTAGGCACTGTTGTCTTTCATCTTCCAGAGTAACATATCTGGGCCCACCTTTCTTGCACAGTGATTATGTGCTAAGAAAGGGGTGGAGTCGGGAGGACAATTTCACTTGAACCCAGATTTCTGTTCTTCTGAGGTCAGGGTGGGGAGGAAGTCCAGGTGACTTTTGTGGACACACTGCAAGACAGTAAGCTGCAGATGGACTCTCACTTGTGCTTTGGAACAGTGGGCTCCAAAGAGCAGGTGGAACAAACTCTGGGCTCCTGAAGATGGTGGCTAATACTTGGGCAGAGCCTCATATTCTTCCCTGACTTGGTCAAAACAAACTTCCTTTTCCCTTTATTACCCTCCACACAGTTGCCCAGCTTCCAGTTTTTAAAGAGATGAACAGCTCTCACTTCTTGATTCGTTTTCTCTTATTGGATGGGGGCCTTGTGCCACAACCTGCATGGGGTGCTAGGGTTTAAACCAAGTGGTGACGAAGAATTCTTATCTCAGGGCTCTGCCTGGCCCACCTTCTCTTGGGCCTGGACTGTCCTTATCCCCATCCCTGCAGAAGGTGGGCCCTATTCTCAGAAAAGTCCTGGCTGCTGTTGCCATCTGAATGTGCCCCTACCTTTCAGGTTGACCAGCAGTGGCCTTACCTGGCCTCTCAGGTGGATGGAAGCCGTTCTCACCTGGGGCTGTCTCTTGATTAAGACTGTCACCTGTTTGTATGGGGACCATGTTTCCCAACGCACTTTGAGTGCAGTTTAGGAGGTATCCTTTGGATGCTGAAGTGTTGGAGTTTTGAGGTCATGTGGATGATTTATGAGAATAGAGGGGCAGAATATGTGAAGTCTAGGGTTTTATGTCCAGTGGGTTTCAAATTCGTTGGCTGTTTAAAGACCCTGTCTCCTCCCCAACCCTCCCCTTCCTTTTCCCATCAAATGCTTTTACCTACTGAGGCGCCTTCTCTTTTTATTGTTGAGCCAAGAGATATCAGTGTGTTTATTAATAAGGATTGCAATAGTATAGTGCTTAATATGTGCCAGGCATAGTGCTAAGGGTTTACATACGTTATCCTTTTTAATCCAGAAAAAACCTTTGATTAGATATTGTTATCTCCATTTTATAGATGAGGAAACTGAGGCAGTATGACTGAGGCCGAGAGCAGTGGTTAAGACCGACTTTGGGATCAAATCACCCTAGGTGTGGGCAGGTTACTAGACTGCTCTAAGCTTCCACCTTGAAGCAGTTGGGTCTGATAATAGTACCTTCTTCGTGGTGTGATTGTGAGGATATAACGAGGTAATACGTGTAAGCATGTAGTACCATGCCTGGCACATAGTAAGCGCTCAATAAATGATAGTTACTTTTGTTGAGCTCAGCTGGTAGTTTGACCTCCGTTGGTGCAATGCCAGAGATGGGATTCTCAGCCACCGCACTGCCACCATCCTGCACACAGTCTGGGTCCCTCCGAGAGAAGCAGGCCAACCTGAACATCCCCTACAGCATCTTGGTGCTTCACACACCATTTAAGAGGCCAAGAGGCCAGCCTAACGAGGCAAGAGGATATGAGGGTGTGCAGAAGTTCTATTCTTAGTGGGAATGGCTGGCCTGAGAATCCAGCTCATCTCCTCTGCCCGCAGTCTAGACTGCTTGTGGGAAGGAGGCCATCTCCTCCTGCCTGGTGGTGCCTCCACTCTGGGCAGGGAGGGCCTGTCTGTGGCTCGTTCTGGACCCCACTTCCCGCTCTGGCCAAGGGCTGTCCTCTGTGCACATAGCTCAGGAACCTGCAGCAGTTCCCTGTATGGGTGGATGTCATCAGGGGCCAAGAAGAGAAGAATGGGGACAACAGAAACCTGCTTTGTAGGGGATTATGTAGACTAAAAGCCTAGAAGTTCTGCCCACATCCTATGACACAGCCAATTTGGAGCTTCATGTTTCCTTCTTAAAAGTAGTAACAGGGTAGAAGTGGGTGACCCATTGAGGACACATGATGTGTGGTGTTTCTGCCAGGTTCTAGGTTAGCAAAGACTCAAATGGGTGACTCATGAATGATGGGAGAACAGGCACAGGACTTAATGAAAAGAGTTTCTTGAACTTAGTTTCCTGAATGGGGATGGGGAGTTGGGGCACGTGTGTGTGTGAGGGGAGGCCGCCTCAGTTTGAAGGAATGGTGTTGGCTAACAGGATCCATGGAATCCTTAGGTCAGTTGAATAATAACACTGAACTACTGGTTTGACTGTGGATTATTTCCTGGATATTTGTGGGACCCAATAGCACATTGCTATTAAGAGTGTGGAAATAATGGTCCCTCTGTTTCAGTGAATTAATGAAGTCATGATGATGCCATGAACCAGGAGAAGATGGTTGTCGGGTTTCTAGGAAGCAGCTGCTGTGACAGGCCAATCCCAGGCTTCCCTCAGAGGCCTCTTGCCATTCTGGGTTTGTGTTTGCCTGGCCTGGTGATTCCTCCCTCACTGTGTCGTTGAATGGACCCAGGCGGCCTTGTATCCATAGAAAGCCTCCACTCATGGGGGTAAGGGCCCTCTGGAAATCAAGCAGAGAGTATCCTTGCAGTGGTCTCCTGGGCATTGGGCAGGGCTTAGCCCTTTGCAGCCCCCAAGAGGACCTTCCCTGCATAAAGCACTCAGAAGGGTTAGCCACCTGGTGATTCTGTCTGTAGTGAAACCGTTTGCCAGTAATCATCCACATAGCCACCTCTGTCCTTGCTGTTTGGGTGCCTTTTTTTTTCACCTGCGTTAGGTTCTTGTACTGCTTGTGCTGGCTTTTCTTAAAGGAACACCAGAGTAGAAAAGAGGTTAAGAATGTTTTCTGGCAGGCAGACTGTGCATACGTGTTTTTATGAGTGTCCTTTGGGTGCGTTTCTTTTAAATCCTCCATGCACAGGGCTCTGGCCTTTAGTAAACCATTTTTCTGTCTTAGATCATGCTCGCTGGGTGCTAGGGGCTGATTACAAAGGGGAAGAGTTGAGCAGACATCAGCGGCCGATGAAACCAAAGGACTAGGAGTCAGGAGAACAAGTCAGGGACTAGGAGGCAGCGGTTTGGTTTATTGTTATCCAGCTGGAGGACTCCTAGGGGCAGCAGCAGGAGGGATACTAGGGCCAGGGAGGGGCCAGGAGTCTCACAGTGGAGGGCAGACTCTAACAGAGGCCAGCTGAACGCTCACTGGCCCTGGATGTCATGTGAGTTGAGGACCAGAAATCTGGGCTCAGAGAACCCATCCAGGGAGATTTGAAGCCATGGGTTATCTTCTAGAGTTGATACTGATAACAAGTTTTAATTTTTATTGATATTTAATACCTTCTAAAACAGAAGGGTAAGATCAGATGGGAAGCGCCTCTGTTGAAGGATCTTAGGAACCTTGGTTTTTGTTTTTTTTCTGGTTGAGTTGTGCACAACTGTGGACATCCTTCTTAATTCCACTCTGAGGATTTGTTTAACTAAAAAGTTTCCAGACACAGAAAGGGCCTCCCCACCTGCTTTGGGGAGCTGTCTGTGCTGGGAGTGCCAGGCATCCCATGGGCCCCATCACTGCCAGTGTCTGTGCCTCCCAGCGGTCAGCCCTGTGTCTACCCTGGCCCTGTCTCCTCTGTGACAGGGCAGAGCATTTCTGGTCAGTTTCTCCGTGGTGTCCCCTGCCCCTTTGTAAAGTGGATGGACATGACGGAATTCAGTTGTCTCACCCTGATAGCCCGGGTGTTAATATTCACTTTTCCCGCACTCAGACACAGGCGACCTTGAAGCAGCTCTCGGTTTCTAGAGTCCACGTCACAGTCCCCACGGCCTCCCCAGATGGGTGTGTGCCTGTGCGCTACTGCTGTGCCGTTTCCCCAACTTGGCGTTTCACTAAATGCAGCTGATCTCTGTGCACTTGTGATCCGTGTTGAACAATACATGTAGGTTCTTTTTCCATGCAAAGTAAGAACATGATATACTGTACATTGGAAAGCATTTACCTTATTTATATACCTGAATGTTCCTACTACACAAATAAACATATTAAATTCTAGATCACGTGTGGTTTTTGATGGTGGGGTGGCGGAAGGCCAAGGATGTGGACGTTTGGTCACTTATGTGAAGCCAGCATTGCTTTCCAGGATGCTACTGACCACTCCTTGCTTCTAGAGACTCCCTCAGTCCTTGGCCTTTGCAACTTGCCCCCCTGGCTTTCCTCCTGCCCTTGGTTGCTCCTCCTCAGTCTTCTTTCTGTGTGTCCCTTTTCTGGGCCATCCCTTGGGTGGTGGCATTCTGCCTGAGGCTCTCGCCCACTGAACTCTCCCCTCTGGGGGTTCCCACCCCCTCCCAGGGCCCTGATCACCACATTTCCCAAGTCCGTGTCTCTAGCCCAAGTGGACCTGCATTTCCAGCTGCCTGTGAGGCCTCTCACACAGACTTTGCATGATAAAACCCAAACCTATGGCGTTTTCCTACCCATGTCCTGAGTCCTGTGTTCTCTAACTTCCCATGTGTTCTGTCACACAAGCCAGTAACTGGAGTGATCTCATCAGACACCCAAGCCTGCCCGTTCTGCCTTCCAAACATCCTTGGAGTCATCCTTACTGCCAGCCTTCTGGGCCAGGCCCCACCGCCTGCCAGGATTTCTAAGGCTGCCTCTAGCCCTCTCCCTACAGCCTGGCCACCTCTGCAGATCCATTTCTTACATGATAGCTGGGATGAGCTCTCTGCTTGGAACCCTTTGGGGCCTGAGGTTAAAGTTCAGACTTGGTAACGAGGCTTCTGAGGCCATCTGTGAGCTGGCCAGTGGCTGACCCACACGTTCGGGCCCTCACAGCCACAGCTGCTGCTTGTCCTTCCTTGTTCCAGGTGTGCGCCTGTCCCGGGCCCTGGCATGTGCTGTTTCCTCTGCCCAGTTTTTTTCCTTTCCCCAGCTCTTCCTCAGCCTGCCTAACTCCTCTTTCCCTTGCAGTTCTCACCGTCAACAGCACTTCCTTGGGGAGGCCTTGTGTTGTCTCCTCACTGTGTGTCTCCTGTCCCAGGACAGGAGGATCTGAACTCCTGGGGGCCAGCAGACCAACCTTACCAGAGCAAATGTCTGAGGCCAGTGGGACCTCTCGATTGATTACCTTTTTGGACAGGGGCCTCTGCCATTTCACCCACAGGAAACCTACTACCATCGGAACTTCCACAGCGAATTGCTCACCCACATTCAAGATGCAAAAAAAACCCGCTGCATTCACTTATTTTCCTAAACCCCACAAAATCTGACTCCAAGCCACCGGTTTCCAAGACTGTTGGGAAAACCAACATGAGTGGTTTTCCTGGCTGCCTTGCTCCCTTTTGTTGCACTAGGACCCAAGGGCTCACATGGTGCTGAAGTGGTGAGGGCCCCTGGGCTCAACTCCATCTGCTGAAGGTTCTGTTGTCCAGGCCTGTGAAGTCCACAGGAGGCCCTAGGCCAGTGGCATCAGAGCACCTGTGCAGTTGCCTGCACCTGGCGTCCTTCCATATCCAGAGCCCCCACACAGTGGCCTTGATGATTTCTTTTTTCTTTTCTCTTTTCTGTCTTCTTTTTTTTTCTTTTTCTTTCTTTCTTTTTTTTTTTTTTTTTTTGAGACAGAGTCTCCCTCTGTTGCCCAGGGCGGAGTGCAGTGGTGGGATCTCAGCTCACTGCAACCCTCGCCTGCCAGGTTCAAGCGATTCTCCTGCCTCAGCCTCCCAAGTAGCTGGGATTATAGGCACGTGCCACCACACCCCGCTAATTTTTTTGTATTTTTAGTAGAGACAGTTTCACCATGTTGGCCACGCTGGTCTCGAACTCCTGACCTCAGGTGATCTACCCGCCTTGGCCTCCCAAAGTGCTGGGAATACAGGCGTGAGCCACGGCTGGTTGTGCATTCAGCCAGCACTTGTGGAGTGCCTGCTCTGGGGTAGGCCCCGTCCAGACACTGCAACAAAAAGTCCTTGTTTCATGGAGCTAATTTTAGGGAAGAACCACTAAACCTGAGAAAGCTTGTTAGATGGAGAAAAACGTAGCCAGGAGGAGGGAAGAGGGAATGCTGGTAGGGAGAGATTGACATTTTAAATAGGGTGAACAGGGAAGGCCTCACTGCAGAGGTAGTGTTTGGGCAAATGGACACACCTCGAGGCTCTGGGGGAGGGGGCTGTTCGGGTGTCTGGGGAAGTGCAAAGACACCTGTGTTGTGGAGGAACTGCAGGGTAGATGGAGCAGGGGAGTGGGGAGGAGCACTGGCAGGAAACCCAGGGGTCGCAGGGATCCTGAGTAACGACACAGGGCCAAGGCCATTGGCTTTTACTCTGAGCAAGACGAGAAGCTGTTGGGGAGTTCAGAACCGAGGAGTGACTCTTCCGAGCCTGGCAGTGTCAAAGTGGTGTATGTTTGCAAAGAGCTGCTATGTTGAGAACAGACTACAGCAGGCCAAGGGCGAAAGCAGGGTGGTCAGAGAGGAGGCAACAGCAGCGATCCAGACACACAGGTGACTCAGCAGGGGACATGGGAGTGGGGCAGTGGTGAGAAATGGTCAGACTCAGAATCTGCAGAAGGATTAGGTATGGAGGAGAGGGAAGAAGAGGAGTCAAGGATGGCTGTGAAGTTGCCTTGGGCAGCCAGAAGGATGGTGCTGCCATTTCTGAACTGTGGACGGCTGTGGGAGGACAGGTGCAGGTGGGGGGTGGAGCAGATGGACAGTCAGGAGTTTGGGTTTGGACATGTTCGGTTTGAGATGCCTGTGAGATACCCACACAGGGATATCCAGTCCCGGGGAGGAGTCTGAGATGGAAATAGAAATTTGAGAGTGATCAGGGTGTGGGCGTTAGTCTACACCAGGAGCCAGAAGACTGGATAAAGTCACCGACAGAGAGGAACTAAGGTCTGGAGATGAGCCCCTCCATTGTTTTGGACTTGAGGATCTACTTTTTAGCTAGGGCTACTCCCTTCCCTTCAATAAGACAATCCAGCCTTCAGGCCTGGGGAAAGGCCTGGGTAGCGTTGCTTTCAGGTGGCCCCACTCCCACCTGACAGCAGAAGCAGCTATTAATTTTCCCCTGGGGCTGGAATTCTAGAGACCTGGGTGCCCTTTCCTTGAGAAGAAAGGGCAGCTTTACCTTTTGGTCTCCTGGGGAAAGGAGAGGAAGGGAAACAAAGCAAGAGTAACTTATCTATTTGATTATTCAGAGGCCAGGCAGTCGGGCTGGGGAGCCCCAGAGATGGACTCATGGCCTGGCCGTGGCATACTAACTTACACGCCATCCAATATTTACCAAAGGACATTGCCAGTTCCCAAGTCAACCAAAACTTAGGGAGTTCTCTTTTTTTTTTTTTGAGACGGAGTCTCTCTCTCTCACCCAGGCTGGAGTGCAGTGGCCGGATCTCAGCTCACTGCAAGCTCCGCCTCCCGGGTTTACGCCATTCTCCTGCCTCAGCCTCCCAGGTAGCTGGGACTACAGGCGCCCGCCACCTCGCCCGGCTAGTTTTTTGTATTTTTTTAGTAGAGACGGGGTTTCACCGTGTTATTAGCCAGGATGGTCTCGATCTCCTGACCTCGTGATCCGCCCGTCTCGGCCTCCGGGAGTTCTCAAATGAAAGAAACACCATTGTGTCATTTACGTTAATATCACTTCTCAATTTTAACAAACTTCAGCACATTTTTAGGGTAAAAGCACATCCGTCAGACTGGGTCTAGGTCCAGGGTAAACTGATCTGGATTTGACTGAGGCAACTGAGGTTATTCCTGCAGCAGAGATGGGCTCTCTGATCTTGCCCACATGGTCTCTATTTCTCGTGGATTCCAAGAGTCATAGAGGTAGAGCCTTTTAAGCCTTTGATTCTCAAACTTGGCTCAACGTTAGAATTGCCTGAGGAACCTGAAAATCTACCAATGCCCAGGCGGTACCTCAGACCAATTAGATAAGAATCTCTGGGCGTGGGACGCAGGCATGAGTGTTTAAAAGACAGTTCCCCGGAGTGATTCCAAAGTGTAGCTGAGGTTAAGAAACGGTGGTTGAAACTTCCTCCGGTGAGTCCGGCCCCTCTCAGAAACCAGCCGCAACTGGTCAGCAGCACCCTCTGCTGGAGCATCCCAGGGTGAGCCTCAGGATGTCCCGAGGTGACCCTTCTGGGGCAGTGCTGCTGTTCTATCCAGTGCTTTTATTCTACACCACGAGCCATGGTGCAGAATGGTGTGTGCTTCCCAGTGCCTCTGCCCAGGACTCCTGTCTTCTTCTTCTTCTTTTTTTTTTTTTAAGACAGTCTTGCTTTCTTACCCAGGCTGGAGTACAGTGGCACAATCTCAGCTCACTGCAACCTCCGCCTTCCGGGTTCAAGCAATTCTCCTGCCTCAGCCTCCTGAGTAGCTGGGATTACAGGTGCCCACCACCACACCCAGCTAATTTAGTAGAGATGAGGTTTCGCCATGTTGGCCAGGCTGGTCTTAAACCCCTGACCTCAGCTGATCTGCCTGCCGCGGTCTCCCATAGTGCTGGGATTACGGGCCTGACCCACCGCACCCGGCCTCCTTCTGTCTTCTTACACCTCACAGACTGAATCTCATTCCTCTTTTGCATGACGCATATCTACAATGATTCTTAAGTGCCTCCCGGCGTTCCCCTTGCTGCCCAGCCTTCTCTTCCCAAGTTTTCCATCTTGTTCTTTTCACTCTTTCTCACGAGAAATGCCTCCCACTCCTTTCACTATGCTGACCAGTTCTAGACACCCACAAGCTTATCCTTTTTGGGGGTCCCCAGTCACTTCCTGTAGTTGTGCACCAGTGCGTGTGTTGGAGGGGGCATGCATGGGATCCTGTGAGAACTGAAGAGCCCCGTAGCCACTGCCCAAGAGTGAGCTGCTTTCCCGCCATAGGCTCACGGGCCCCTAAATGCCCTGTCTACCATGGTGTTCATCAGGAAGCGGGGCCAGGAGGGAGCCCTCTGATAATCTGTGGGTTACTAGAGAACCTCCTGAATCTGGGGAGCTGGGGTTTGTGACTTCCTGAAGTTGTAATTATTTAACTTTGTATTTTGAATAGTTTTAGACTTACAGAAGAGTTATAAGAATAGTATAAAGAATTTCCTACATCCTTCACCCAAATTTTCCAAATGTTAACATTTGGCCACATTTGTTTATGTTCTCACTCCACACACACGCACTTTTTTTTCTGAATTATTTGTAAATCGTAGACATTATGTCCCTTTACGTTACATAACCTTATTCAGATTTAACCAATTATCCCAATAATATCCGTCATAGCAAAGAATATTAATACATATGTTTTTGACCGGTGCAATTTGAGGAACTCTGCAGGAGCTCTGAGAACAAGAAATACCCTTCCTACTTCCTTCCTGGCCACCCCTTCCCTCCTGTGATAGAAACGCCTGGGGCCACTGCTGTAGACGCCTAGGTAAGATGTGGTACCCAGCATAGTGAGGCAGTGCTGTCATGGGCCCAGCAGAGGGCAGTAGTGGTTCAGGAGTGAGGCACAGGCAGGGCTTAGAAGTGAGACATCCTTATCTGCAGAGGATCCTAGCCCAGCATTCACTAGCTTTGTGGTCTGGAACAAAACCCTTAACCACTCAGCTTCCCTCTCTATAAACTAAGGGTAATTGAGAAAATTTGCAAAGCATGTGTCCACTCCTAGCATCTAGTAATCATCCAACAGAAAGTTTTATTTACACTATTTTAAACTTTTGTTTGTATTATTACCACCTTGGCTGAGAAGTGAATTTCTCAGGGATGCCGGGGAAAAAGCAGAGAAATGTTCCAGTGAAGGCAGAGGCAGAGCCGGACATTGAGGCTGGGGGCACAGAGAGGGAAGGGAGTTCTTGGGAATGAAGGGGGGGGAATGAAGTGGTAACCGTGGCTGACCTTACACTGAACACACCCAGGCCAGCTCGAACTGAAATTCACACTGGAATGCTGGCTATTTCATGACATCGTCCAGGTTCCCATCAGGTGCTAGAACCTCCTCCACAGCCATCCTTACCAAATCCATGAAGGAGGAATGGCTTGTCTTCTTTTCCTTTCGGGCTGCGGAAGTGCCTGAATTCGATTCCTGACTCCATCCCTTGGTGGCTGTGTGGCCTTGGGCAAGTTACTTAACCTTTCTGTGCTTCAGTCTCCTTGTCTGTAAAACAGGAGCTAATACCATTTATACTATATGGGGATTATACTCACTCCCGTGATCATTGTGAGGATTTACTTATTTAAGTTAATACTTTCAAAGAGCTTAGACTAGCTTCTGGCACACAGTGAGTTCTCATAAATATTATTATTACCGTTATTATTTCAGTGTCTGCTCCCACTGGCACCCCGTTTTCTTCCTGATCTGAAGGCTTGGCCTTTCCTTTTCCTGTTTTTTTTTTTTTTTTTTTTTTTTGAGACAGAGCTTCACTCTGTCGCCGAGGCTGGAGTGCAGTGGCACTACCTTGGCTCACTGCAACCTCCGCCTCCTGGATTCAAGCAGTGCTTCAACCTCACGAGTAGTTGGGATTACAGGCACTGCCACCACAGCCAGCTAATTTTTGTATTTTTAGTAGAGACAGGGTTTTGCCATGTTGGCTAGGCCAGTCTTGAACCCCTGACCTCAAGTGATCTGCCCATCGTGGCCTTCCAACATATTAGGATTACAGGCATGAGTCACTGTGCCTGGTCGCTTGGCCTTTTAATATCACCCCCGGGGTGGTCCCATTCTGGGTGGGGGAGTTACTCTTGGGTCTGGGTCTCCCTGCCCCTGAACATAGCTGTTGCACAAGTGGCTGCTCATACTGAACTCTACAGAGTCATCAGTCAACCTTGAGGGATTGTTATCTGACCAAAGACTTTCTATTTGTCCATTATTTATTGCTGCAGACATACTAGAGAGCAAGGAAGCCATAAAAAGCAAACGGTAGGGTCATGTCAAAATGAGGCAGAGTCAGCAAGAAGAGGCTCCTAAACATGGGACATTTTGAACATCAATAAGGGTAATAACTGCTATCGATGGAAACACATTGATTATATTTAAATACATGAATTTGTAATAATACCTACATTCATGTAATCAGTATTGGAGGATGTGGGCAAACCAACTCTATTTCTAAAACTAGTTAGTGAAAGGAAAGAATCAAGCGCGTTTCCTGCCTTAGAAAAGGCAGAAAAATAAACTGTACCATTGGTGTTAAATATCTGGTTTCTAAAAAATGTTATTTTAATATATAGAGATGGGGTCTTGCTATGTTGGCCAGGCTAGTCTCGAATTCCTGGCCTCAAGCAATCCTCCCACCTTGGCCTCCCAAAATGCCAGGATTACAGGCATGAGCCAGTGTGCCCAACCAGTCATTCCAATAAGTGTACTGGATCAATTATATATTCATGTGAAAAATTACCTCACACCATACCAAAAAAAAAATCCAGATGGATTTTTAAATTCATCTAAATGTGAAAGGTAAAGCAATAAAGCTTTTGAAGAAAACATAGGAGACCACCTTCATGACCTCAGAGTAGGCAAAGATTTCTTAAACACGACACAAAAAGGCTCACTATATAAGAAAAAAAATGATAAATTAGACTAAAGGGCCACTGTATTAGATACCTTGAGTGATTGCAAAACCTGGTTCTTGTCCTTATGAAGTTCATAATAAAGCCAATTGTTTTCTTTTTCTTTCTTTTTTTCGTTAAGAGCAGAGTTTTAAAAGCTGACTGTCCTCCCTGTTCTGCTCTCCCTAGGTGGTAGACTACCTACCCTTCAGGCACCCTGCTGTTAATTCTCTGAGTTCCCAGAGAGCACGGCTCCCCAACAAATAGCTGATATTTCTCCCTTGCCTGGCCTAGATCGGCCTCTATTTGGAGAGGTGGTTTGCTGGTTGAAGAATGAGAAGGGGGTGGGAGGGGGACAGACAGGCCTCTTCTATGTCATTGACAGCTGATTTTTGTCAACGTGCTAAGTTTATGAAGTTGTCAATCTGTGATGATTAAGATTCTGTCGGGGTCCTGTGGAAAGGAGAGAGGTGGTGGCTTCTGAGAACATAACCAGAAGTCATTTAGTGAAATAGAAAAGTCATTGTACAGAGCTTTAGCCTAGTTATTCACTGAGCTCAGAAGTGCTCCTCCCTACCCCTCCTCTCCTTTCCCTTTCCTTTCTTTTCTAGCTGGGATTGTTCTTTTATTTATTCACAAAATTATGTACAAAAACAAATCATGCCTTGCCCTTGTTATGAAGAAAGACATTTTAAGTGGATCATTGGAATACAATGTGGGAAGGCTTATTCATAGTTAATTATTAATGACAACTTATCAAAGCTTTTCCTGGACCAAGTAACTGTCTCTTTATTTGCACCATTTCATTTCATCGTCATAGCGTCCTTATGAGCTAAATATTATTCTACGTATTTAATAGGTTATAATATTGAGGCTCATAAAGATTTAGCAACTTGGTCACCTATATTGTTAGGGGTCTCAAGATAATCCTCTTTACAGGTCCAAGCCCATCAATCAAATGTCATTTGGCAATAACTCTTTCTCATTTTGTTATCAATGTGTCACCCAAATTATTTGGAGCCTGAGGCTTTAATTAGAAATCTGGCTGGTGTGATTATAATGTGGCTGAGTGCTGATGCCAAATTTAAAGTCAGAGTGTGATTTTTTTAAGCTATATGTTTCAGAAGAGTTGATGGTGGCTACTTGTCTTAGGTTCCAGAAGGTTTAGGGCCATAGCTGGCTGGCCCCAAGTAGAGAAAACCCAATGGCTGTGTTTCTGGAGTGACCCAAGGCACAGGATACAAACCTGTCCATGCCACAATTATTGCACCTACTAGGATGCACTGATTAAAATTCTGTTTTCCCCTGAGAAGACATTTATTTTTCAATAAATTCAGGAAACCATTTGACGACATCCAATATGCTTTAATAATAAGAACACTCAACATGCTGGAAAGAGAAGGGAACTTCCTCAACCTGATAAAGGATATTTATATGAAAGCCACAGCAAATGTCATACTTAATGGTGACTGACTGCTTTCATTCTAAGACTAGGAACAAGAGAAGGATGTCTACTTTCACTGCTTCTATGCAGCATTGTACTGAAGGTTCTAACTAGAGGAATCAGGGAAGAAAAAAATCATAAGTCATCCAGATAAAAGGAAGAAGTAAACCCATTTATATTTGCAGATGACATGAACTTGTATATAGAAAACCCTAAGAAATCCACTAAACAGGTATTAGAACTAATAAACAAGTTCAGCAAGGTTGCAGGATACAAGATCAATATACAAAGTCAATTGAATTTCTATGCATCAGCAATGAACTATGTGAAAGGTAATCCAGAAAATCGTGTCATTTACAATAACATCAGGAAGAATAAAATACTTAGGAATAAACTAAACCAAGGGGTAGAAGACTTGTCCACTGAAAATGGCAAACCATTAATGAAACAAATTAAAGAATACGTACATAAAAGACATTTTGTGTTCATGGATTAGAACACAATATTGTTGAGATGTCCAAACAACCCAAAGCAATCTACAGAGTCGATGCAATTCCTATCAAAATCACAATGACTTTTTTTTTCAAATACAGATTTTATTTATTTGTTTTAAATTTACAGAGGCAAGATCTTGCTCTGTCACCCAGGCTGGAGCACAGTGGTGCCATCCCAGCTCACTGCAGCCTCGAACTCCTGGGCTCAAGCAATCCTCTCACCTCAGCCTCCCCAGTAGCTGGGACTACACATGCCACCACACCTGGCTAACACAATAGCATTTTTAAAAAACAGAAATAGAAAAAATAATCCTAAAATTCATATGGAACCACAGGAGACCCCCAGTAGCCAAGCCAATTTTGAGAAAGAAGAACAAAGCTGGAGACATCGTACTTCCTGATTTCAAAATATTAATATATTACAAAGCTACAGTAATTCAAGCGGTATGATACTGGAATAAAAACAGACGTATAGACAGATAGAACAGAATAGATAGCCTGGAAATAAACCCACACACGTAAGCACATATGGTCAACTGATCTTCAAAAAAAGAACCCAGAATACACAATGGGGAAAGGATAGTCTCTTCAACAAATGATGTTGGGGAAACTGGCTATCCACATGCAAAATAATAAAACTGGAATTTTTTTTTTTTTTGAGATGCAGTCTCGTTCTGTGGCCCAGGCTAGAGTGCAGTGGCATGATCTCACCTTGCTGCAATCTCCAACCTCCCAGGTTCAAGTAATTCTTGTGCTTCAGCCTCCTGAGTAGCTGGAATTACAGGTGTGCACCACCCCGCCTGGCTAATTTTCATATTTTTAGTGGAGACAGGGTTTTGCCATTTTGACCAGGAGTTTGAGACCCTCGAGTGATCCACCCACCTCGGCCTCCCAAAGTGCTGGGATTACAGGCATGAGCAACCATGCCCGGCTTGAAATTGAAACACAAAAATGAACTCAAAATAGATTAAAGATTTAAGCATAAGACCCAAAACTGTACAACTTCCCAGAGAATACATAGGGGGAAATCTTCATGACACTGGATTTCACAATGATTTCTTGGGTGGGGAATCAGAAGCACAAGCAACAAAAGTGAAAGATGGCCGGGCATGGTGGCTCATGTCTGTAATCCCAGCACTTTGGGAGGCCGAGGAGGACAGATCACTTGAGGTCAGGAGTACAGGACCAGCCTGGCCAACAAGGTGAAATTAGCCAGGCGTAGTGTTGTGCGCCTGTAATCCCAGCTACTAGGGAGGCTGAGGCAGGAGAATCACTTGAACCCGGGAGGTGGAGGTTGCAATGAACCGAGATTGCGCCACTGCACTCCAGCCTGAGCGACACAGAGACTCCATCTCAAAAAAAAAAAGCCAAAGACAAGTTGAATCACATCAAATTAATTTCAATTAAAATTTAATCGAAGTCCTGCTCCATCTAAGGAGTCAGGGAGTAGGATGTAATCTGACAACTGCAAATCTTCATTGTCTGAGGGCTGCTCCTTGGGGCATTTCTTCCTCAGCACTTCTGGTCTGCTGCGTGTTCAGATGAGACGGAGTGCCAAGGCAGAGCCACCGGTGATTGCAGTAAGAAGCTGCTAGTGGCCAGTATATGTAAAGGGAACTGACAGCATCTGCCCCTGTTGTTCAGTGTGGTAGCCACCAGTTGCATGTTGTTGCTGTGAGTACTTGAAATTTGGCCAGTTGGAGCTGAGATACGCTGTGAGCATAAAATACATCAATAATTTTGAAGACAGTAGACAGAAGAAAGAATGTAAAATATCTCACTAATAATTTTTTATATTGATTGCAGTGATAATATTGGTTGCAGTGATAGTTCAGATATAATGTGTTAAAATTATTATTTAAGCTAAATTCGCCTGTTTCTTTTTTACTTTTTATTTTATATAATCATTCCTTCTTTTGAGACAAGGTCTCACTTTCTGCCTAGGCTGGAGTGCAGTGGCATGATCATGGCTCACTGCAGCCTTGACCTCCGGGGCTCAGGTGATCCTCCCACTCAGCCTCTCGAATAGCTGGGACTACAGGCACGTGCCACCATGCCTGGCTAATTTTTAATGCTTTGTAGAGACAAGCTTTTGCCATATTGCTTAGGCTGGTTTCGAACTCCTGGCCTCAAGAAATCCTCCCTCCCCACCCCCTCTCACCTCAGCCTCCCATAGTGCTGGGATTACAAGCTTGAGTCCCTGCACCTGGCCTCGTTTTACTTTTTAAATGTGGTTACTAGAAAATTTTAAATTACCTCTGTAATTTAGCTGCATTGGTAGCTTGCATTATATTTCCTTTGGTTATTGTGTGCTCCACTCTTACCTCATACTAGGAAGTTAGGACTTAGGCTATAGCCCCAGCATCTGACAGCTGATAAGAAGTAGAGTCAAGGTTCGAGCTGAGTCCAGAGCCCACACACTGAAATGCTGGACATGCAGGACACCATGGCAGCACTTTGGACATGCCCATTGCTTCTGCCACTGGTTTTCACTGAAGAAACCTCCCCCAGTGGCCTCCAGGCTCTGAGAACTTTGAACCTCATGCAGCAGCTGTTGCAACCTTAAGCATGGGAAATGACATCCCTAGATGCCCTTCCTGATGGGCAGCTGGTGAGTCTTCTTCCAGCTAGTTTAGTGATGTGGGCAGCAGTGCATGGAGTTGCTGAGGCATGTGCCCTCTGAACATATTGGTGTATCTCCCCAATGGGGCAGGCTACTCTGTACATTTCAGAAAAGGTGCCCGTGAAGCTGGCAATGTGAGCTTATATGATCCTGGCCATGTTGGCCACAGGTAGGATTAGCCATTGGCAAAAAGCCAGATTGGCCAAGTGTATTTCTGGTGCTTTCTCACTTCCATACTCTTTTGTCATTGCCTCCTGTGCAGTCTTCAGGGTCCTAGAATTTCTATTTATCTTCTACACATCTATGGGGATCTTCTAACACATCCCAGGACACATCCCGGCCTCCATGTCCATGCCAGGTTCCTCCATGCCAGCCGGGGCTCCAGCCGCCGCCATGATGACTGTGTCTTATGTAAAAGAAGTCCCAAGGTTGAGTGCTGTGATTTTGGTGCTACAAAATTATCAGAAGCCCAAGCTCCTTTCAGCTTTTGGTTCTGGGGTTGGCCTTTGATTTTGTGGTCCAAGGTGGCTGCAGGAGCACTTGTCATCGCATCTACATTCCAGGCAGCAGGGAAAGAAAGGGAAGAGGAAATATCTACTAAATCCCCTTTTAGATTTCCCAGAAGTCCCAGCAATGTGTCTGCTTATAATCCGTTGGCCAGAGTTGAGCCAAATGCAAACTAGAACAAGGGTTGTGGGGAGGGGCTAGGAAAGCAGCCTTTATTCTGGCCAGCAGTGTGCTGAAATGAAAGAGCTCTGTTACTAAGGAAAAAGGGAAGAATGGTTATTGACAGGCAACTATTGTTCTCTATCACAGTCATACACCACTTTGGGGAGACTGGTGTGAAAGCACAATGGGGTCTTGATAAATGCTACGGACACATTTCATCATTAACAGGCAGCATGAGTTGCCAGTCTTCTTTCAGCTGCTTTCATCAGCAGAACAAACCTTTGTGGCCAAATTCTTGCCTTTGATACCTTTGCTTCCAAAAAATGGTGTGGTGCGCACATGTTCTTCACTTGTAAGTCGGAGCTGAACAATGACAACACAGGGACACAGGGAGGGGAACACCACACACTGGGGCCTGTCCAGGGGGTTGGAGGGGAGGGAGAGCATCAGGTTAAATAGCTAAAGCTTGTGGGGCTTAATACTTAGGTGATGGGTTGATAGGTGCAGCAAACCACCATGGCACACGTTTACCTACATAACAAACCTGCATGTCCTGCATATGTATCCTGGAACTTAAAATAAAATAAAATAAATTTTTTTAAAAAAGGTGTGTCTGTGTGTGTGTGTGCGTGTGTGTGTGTGTGTAAGCCTACATGAGGCAGGGGGAGGGGTGGTGAGGAGGAGAGACAGAGTCCAACTTCCCCGTTGCCTTCCCGAAGGTATGAGCAGCTCATCCTGTCATCCTCCCTGTCTGTCCCTAGGAAGCCACAGCAAGTTTTCACTGATGCTTTAGGGATAGGGACTTGAGTTCCCTTAGAAACAAATAGAACCAGTGAACACTTAATACCATTTCTGCTACAACATCTTTGCTGAAGACATTATTGTTATTTAAAAAATAAATTAAGATTCCTGGACTTGTATATTCAACATGGTAATCACTAAAAGGCTGAAATTCCCCTTTTACGCACAAGGCAGAGGTTCTGAGGTAAGGTAGCCAGGAGTTTAGTCCACTCCTTACAAGAGGTCACTGTGGAACGTGTTTCTGGTCTGTGCAGCCGTGGAATAGCTATAAGCAAGTGTGTGGCTTAGCAATAAACCCTTTCTTTAGCCTACGGGTTCAATGGGGGGCTCAATTTGGAAATGGGGAATTAAGGAGAGGAACTGTCATAATCTTTCATAGAGTTGTGAATTTCTAACATGGATATGTGGGCTTGAAAATAAATCAGGCAGCTGGAGAACTGTTTCACCTTTTCTTTGGAGGTATTGTCTTTGAGAATTTATGGATGTCTATTGGAGATACAGTAGCTAACTGGAAAATTAAACAGGAACAGGCATATCTGCAAATCCTCCTGGGGGGGCAGAGCTTGGGAGGAACGTGAGCACACACAGGACCACTTGGTGGGACTCTGATGCTTTGAGCTCCTTTCTCCCTACTACTTGGACAATCTTGGAGTGGCAGACACTTTTATGGAATGCCGCATGGGAGCCACTGGGCATAATCCTGGGGGAAGAGGAATGGCCCCGGCTTGAGACCAGGCACGCTGGATAGGGGCAGGGTTCTTAGAAGGTGCATGGGGATTCACCAGCAAAGATGAGGAGGTGGCGGCTGCATTCAGGCTGGAAACTAAGGGCGAGAACCAGGGATATGTAAGGAGACCCCTGGGAAGCACCTAAGTTCTTGGATATATTTTCCAATGGTTATGGGGAGAGTGATTACACATAACTTTAGTCTCCTCTTTTGAAGGGCTTATGAAACATGTTCTCAAACATATACCCATGCAATCTTTGTAATTCCCTTTTAGATACGGCAGTGGTGACAATCAGAGTTGGCCATAGGTGACAAATTCTTCAGCTGGGGCGAGCAGAAAGGGATTTATACAGAGAATTAGGTGCTTGCAAAATCACTGGACAAACTAGAGAATCAGACTCTAGGCTGAGCTCTGGAAATAATTTACAGAGTGACACTGCAGAATTGGCCATCAAGAGAGCTCCTCCTTGGTCAGGGAGCTACTGCCCGTATGACTGGCTCTGGGGACAAACACCCCCTGCTGAGGAGACCAGGGAGTTGCTGCCACAAGTAGGCCAACCTGACCCTCATGAAGTAGGGGTTAAGGTACCAGGACCTTTCTACACTGCTGCCGAAAACTAAATCCTGCCAAGAGTGTGTTGGCCAGTAGAAGCAGCAGATATTGTGGAAGTGGGACTTACAGTGCAGTTGGGCTACATGCATCACAGGCAGGGGAAATTGATCTTTAGCTCCCCTGTAGGGAAACAAAGGTCGAAGCAGACATGACCAGTTAAGAAGCTGGTGCAGTAACCCTGGTGCAGGGTATGGTTTCAACCAAGGCGGTCAGGCTGGAAAGGGAGGCACAGAATCCCTTGGGATGTATTTTATAGGCAGAACCATTGTAGCCTTTTGATGAATTGGATGAGAGTGGTGAGAAAAAAGAGGAATCAAGAACAAGTCTTAGCCAGGTGTGTTGGCTCATGCCTGTAATCCCAGCACTCTGGGAGACCGAGGTGGGTGGGTCACTTCAGTTGAGGTCAGGAGTTTAAGACCAGCCTGGCCAACTTAGTGAAACCCTGTTTCTACTAACAATACAAAAATTAGCCAGGTGTGATGGTGCAAGCCTGTAGTCCCAGCTACTTGGGAGGCTGAGGGAGGAGAATCACTTGAACCCAGCAGACAGAGGTTGCAGTGAGCTGAGATCGCACCACTGTACTCCAGCCTGGGCAACAGAGTGAAACTCTGTCTCAGACAAAACAAAATAAACAACACAAAACAAGTCTTTAGACTTGGCCAACAGTTGGACAGGATACCATTATTTCCCTGTAAGACTCTTACTGCTTAGTGTAGGGCAGAGGCTGTTATGGGGATGGGGAGGCAGTAGGAACATCACTGGGCAAAGGTCATGAGGATGTTTCAGAGGGAAGAGGACCCTTACTTCTCCATTTCTCTATCCCGACTTTGGAGATCAGAGCGCTTGACAGCAGAGTCTTATTCATCTGGGAGTTGATGAGGCTGGCCAGGGCTGACTGCTTTGCTGCATTTGTTTCTGTTATCTTTGTTTTGACAGCCTCTCTTTTTCTGGCATTTGGTGGGTGTGAGCATAAGTAGGTTGGCAGAAATTACAGTAGTTCTTACTCTGGGACTTGAATGTCATTTGCATATTTTAAATTCCTCTGTGAAAATGACTTCCTGTCTATCCTGGACTCTGAAGAACAGGACCTAAGGGAAGACGTAAAGGAGGAATCAATTTAACTAACCCAGTAAGCAACTGGTTTGGGTTAGGCTTCAGACATCAAGACAAGAATCTGAGTGCAAGCAGTGTACTTGTAGGAGCTCAGGAAGAACTTGCAGTGCAGTGGAGAGGCGACACAGATACATTTTATTGATGAGCAGGTTGCTGGCTGGGCACAGTGGCTCACACCTGTAATCCCAGCATTTTGTGAGGTCAAGGCAGGAGGATTGCTTGAAGACAGAAGTTGAGCCTGGTCAACATAGGGAGACTCCATCTCTACAAACAAAAAATTAGTTGGGAATGGTGATGTGTGCCTGTAGTCCCAGTTACTCAGGAGGCTAAGGCAGGAGGATTGCATGAGCCCAGGAGTTCAAGGCTGCTGATCTATGATCACGCCACTGCACTCCAGCCTGGGTGACAGAGCAAGATCCTGTAATGAGCAGGTTGCTGCTAAGGGCAATTGGAGCTTAATTCCATTGCAGAAACTTGGGAGATTATAAAGAACACTTCTCAAAGTTGTTACCACTAAGAGATGAGGCAGGGGCATTAGATCCTGCAGTGTATCCTCCCTGCTGCACCTGCAGCCAAGAACATTCCTGCAGCGAGAGATAGCTCTTAGGCAATGAGTTGGAAGCGCTTGCTGTAGGAAGCCATTGCATGTGTGGGAATGGTGAGGGCCAAGGGCATGGGGGCAGGACACTGACAGTGCTGCTACAACTGCATAATACAAAGGATGCTGTCACTGCCAGTGACAGTTCACACTTTGAGATCCTCACACCTTAGAAACAACAGAAAAAGAATTTCCGTGATGGTTCCATCTCCAAAATATTACATGAATTTCTTTTTTCTTTTTTTTTTTTGAGACAGAGTCTCACTCTGTTGCGCAGGCTGGAGTGCAGAGGCCTGATCTTGGCTCACTGCAACCTCTGCCTCCTGGGTTCAAGTGATTCTCATGCCTCAGCCTCCCAAGTAACTGGGGCTAAAGGCATGTGCCACCATGCCCGGCTATTTTTTTTTTTCCTTGTATTTTTTTGGTAGAGACAGGATTTTGTCATGTTGGCCAGACTGGTCTCAAACTACTGGCCTCAGGTGATCCACCTGCCTTGGCCTCCCAAAGTGCTGGGATTATAGGCATAAGCCACCACACCCAGCCAAAATATTATATGAGTTTCATATATATATATGAAATTATATATATGGGAGTGGCACATCTTTTTCAGGAACGTGTAATATGGCTAGCTTTAATTTAGTGATACTTGGCTTGTATGGGCTCAGCCTGCTGGATACTGTGGTGCAGATTCCATGTTACACAAGGGGGCTCGGAGCTGGGGGTTGGGGCCACAGAGGCCAAAATGTAGCCCAGCTCACTTACCTTGTCTTGTGTCTTGCAAGGAGTCACGTCTGGAGGGTCTATCCTTTTCTCATTTGGACAGAGTTGCCATATGCATTAATGGAGTGCCAAATAGGAAAGGTTTAGAAAAGAATGCTTTATCTCCATAGTTTGTCATTTCATCAACCATTGGGCACAATAGAGGCACTGCATTTGCATCGGCATGGATATGAAGATGAGTCATAATCAGTTCTAGGAGCTGACAGATTTATTCCCAAATTAGTTCAAATACAGGCTTGTCCTTCTGAGGGCATTAACTGTTAAGCTGCAAAAGACTAAGTGGAAAATCACCTTGGTCATCTTTAAGAACAGGTTTTCCTTAAAAAAAAAAAAAAAAAGTAAAAGCAAGCACCAAATAACAGCTCACCCTTACGCTACAGAAAGGGGCAGAAGGAAACTCAGGAGCCCAGCAGTTGGATCTTAAAGACCATAACACTAACCAGCTTTGGGAGATGTGTGGAAATAAATGAGGCAATGCTGCCTCTGGTTCCCCCTGCAAGTCAATATCCAGTGAACATAGATTTAATCGGCCTTAAAAAATTTAACAGGAAAGTTACAATCCAAGTTCTAGCTGTAGGCACCTTACAGGCGTGGACACTTGTGTTAGGTGATTTGCATTGCTATAAAGGAATACCTGAGACTGGGTAATTTATGACAAAAAGAGGTTTATTTGGCTCATAGTTCTGCAGACTGTACAAGAAGCATAGCACCAGCATCTGCTTCTGGTGAGGGCTTCAGGAAGCTTCCGATCATGGTAGAAGGTAAGGGAGAGCTGGCAGTGTCACATGGTGAAAGGGAGCAAGAGAGAGAAGGGAGAACTCCCAGAATCTTTTAAACAACCAGATCTCTTGTAAACAACTGGCAAGAACTCACTCGTCACCCCTGGGAATGGCACCAAGCCATTCATGAGGGCTCCGCCCCTATGATCCAGTCACCTTCCACCAGGCCCCACTTTCGACATGGGACTCACACTTCAACATGAGATTTGGAGAGGACACACAGCCAAACCATATCAGCACTTCATGGGGTAAACAGTGACAGTGCAAAGACGGTCTTTGCCATAAGCAAAGGAATAGGAGGAAGGAGTGAGGCATTGGTCAAGTTGGGCACCCCCCTCCTTGCCTCTCTGAGTTCACATCTCATGCTGGCAGTGTCCCTGCCTGGCTGTCTTCTTGCTATTTAGGTTTTTATGACATGGATCTCTGTAACATTGCTTTGGGAAAAAATGCATGTTTTATTTACACTTTCTCTTAAGTGACGCACTTCTCATCTGATCCCATCCCCTCCCTTGCTACCACCTTGAAATGTGCCACTGTAACCTCACCCCTGGATTATGGTACCTGCTTCCTGACTGGTCTCACTTCTTATGTCCCTGTTCCTGTCTTTGGCTGACAGAGTGAAACAGCTCACTCAGATCCTGTCCCTCCTCTACCTAGAACCCCGTCGGGGCTCCCGTCTTGCTTAGGAAAAGCCAGAGTTTTTACAGTGCCTCCAATCTGTCTTACCTTCCTCCTCGTGTCCCCTTCATTCTTTCTGTACCAGCTGCACTGGCCCCTGGAAGAACATGCTGTCCCAGGCACGGCCCACCTCACAGACTTTGCACTCACTGTTCCTTTGCCTGCATTACTCTTCCAGGCAGTCTACATGGCTTACTCCCTCAACTCCCTCAAGTCCTTGCTCAGATACCTCCTTTTCAGCGGGCTCTCTCAAGCAATCCATCTGACGGTGCACACACTTACACCCCTGGTCACCCCTCACCCTTTCCTGCTTTATTTTTTCTCTTAGCACTTGTTGATACCTAACATATTACATATTTTACATATTTCTTGGTTCTTTATCTGTCCCTCTAGAAGGTGAGATTCTTGAGAGTGAGTTTCTTTTCACCCTCAGGTATCCCTGTTGCCCAGAGCAGTGGCTGGGCCATAGTGAGTGCCCTGCAAAGACACATTAAGTGAACACATGCATGTGAACAGTGAGGACCTGGAGGTGCTCAGTCTATGAATATTTCAGCAACCATGCCAACTGGCCACTGTGATCACTTCACTAAAGAATCCTCAGCCTAGGTGTTCTGGTCCTCTCTCATCTCCTGCCTCTATCTGGCTGTATGGACAAAAGGGTGCCATTGAATCCTCTGGGCTATGGTTTCCTGCAAAATAATGCATTTGAACTGGATGATCTGAGTCTCCCAGATCCTAATTTTAGTCTCCCAAGTCTTTGATTTTTTTGTTTTCTAAATTTCTACCTTCACATGGCCAAGCTTCAAACAGGCTACATTATAACCAGGACATATTAGCAGAGTAGTTAGTGATTCCCTTTGTTGAGTCCCTGTCTCCACTGCTTGTAGCAGAAGCCATCAGTGACCAATCTAAGCTCTTGAAACTGACTGTTCCAGGCCATGCCAACTGTACTCCACCGTGAGCTCCTGGGCCTTTGTGCTGAGGTTTTCTATCCACCAGGGATGGGCGGGCTGCAAGCTGTGAGGAGTGTGTGTTCCCGGGAGCGGCCTTCAGCCAGTGATGTATAAGAACTGGATAACCCAGCTCCTTTGCCCCTCTGGGGTGTAACTCCCAGGTGTGTTCTACCCTTTCTCCCAGAGTTATCCCACACGATTGAGCCCCAGTTGCCCAGGGTCCTGTCCTGATCATTAACACTTCCTATCATCCCTCTATTGCTTACCCCACTACCCCTTCCCAGTGTTTCCTGGGATCACCTCCCTAATAATCTACTTGTACTGAAATCCCTGCCTCGGGCTCAACTTCTGGGGGACACTCATTTCTCCTGCTGACTTCTCCTTCTCAGCAGGCACAGAGCCTGCTGCCTCCAGGCAGCTGAAAGCACCTCATACATTTGCTTGTTGGGTTCTCTTTCTCTGGATGGGTGGAGTACTGGCCCCCATCCTCCCTTCCCATTGCTGCACATGTCCTCCTACGGGCTTCTCTTTCCCCCATATGGCTAGGACCCATTTCCTCCCACTTGCCCTTCCACAGTCTCCACTTTCCCCCCAAGCCTCAGGAAGCAATGCTAACACTATTATGCAGTGCAATTTAAGTCTTCTTTATCCTTACCTCTCTCACCTAAGCTATTCACATGGGGATCTTCACCTCCTTGACTAGCCACACCCTTCAAGACTCTAAGATAAGCAAAACAATAGGTCTCCTCTGCACGTGTGCCTCCTTCTCTGGGTTTGCGCTACTGCACAAACTGTAAGCAATTAAAACATGTATTTTTCTTGTCACATTGGACTCTATGAGCTCAAAGTCCACCCCGAAGGCTTCATACCGCAGCTGGAAATTGCTTTTTATTCAGAGCATCCAGGGTATGACACATTCTCACTTGGCCACATGAATGACAGCAAGCAAAGAAACAGAAATTGTATGAAAGAATAATGTTCCTTCTTCCTGGAAATTTTCTAAAAGGGATAGGATGAGAACTCTGGGTCTCGTTGTTTTAAAAAAATGCCATACAGCCTCAAATCGCCAATCCACCTCAAGCACACACTTGAATGTATAATTTTTCTTGAATATCCAGCGTACAAAGGTTAGCTTCCATGTCCTTGAGTAGAGCAGTAGCATGGACAGACTGTGGAAAGGCTGAATTGTCTGCCTGGAGGCAAGTTGTATTTGAAATAAATAATGCATTTCATAATCCCATGTGACATCATGTTCTATGGAGCTTTGAGAGATGTAATCTACCACCATCACTCCATGCTCCTCAAGCATTTCTAATTAACTCAAGAACTGTGGGCCCTGTGTGGAGTTGAGGAAGCAGAAGAAACGGTGGGGGACAGGGGCATATGGGGGAGGAGGACAAAGCAGAAAGGTTTTTGCCTGCCTTCTCAGTCCTCATCCTTGCTTTGGCCATTGCAGTCCAGCTCTTTGCCTCAAAGATAAGGAAGCAAAACAAAACAAAACAGCTAATTGTAAATCTGTCCACCTAAACATCTAACCCTGGTGCTATGGTTTGAATGTTTGTCTTCTCCAAAACTCGTGTTGACATTTAACCCCCAATGTGGCAGTATTGCGAGGTGGGGTCTTTAAGAGGTGGCTGGGTCATGAGGCCTTAGCCCTCATGAATGGATTAATGCATTCATGGATTAATGGATTAATGGATCGATGAGTTATCATGGGAGTGGGACTGGTGGCTTTGTAAGAAGAGGAAGAGAGACCTGGGCTAGCACACTCAGCTCCTCACCATATGATGTCCTGAGCCACCTCAGGACTCTGCAGAGTCCCCAGTAGCAAAGCAAGAAGGCTGTCACCATATGCACCCCCTTGACCTTGGGTTTCTCAGCTTCAATAACTGTTGGAAATAAATTCATTTTCTTTACAATGTACCCAGTTTCAGATATTTTGTTCCAAACAACAGAAAATGGACTAAGGCCCCTGGGATGCAGCTAGGTGATCAAAGTGTGACAATTCACAGTCCTACAGTCAGGTTCTAAATCATATTGAGTCAACAAAATAATATTGACTACAATAGATTGCAGACTGCAAAGCAGAGTGTACAGGAGGTCCTCATTTTGGTAAATTATATAGGGAGATGTAAATTATAAATATACATGCTTATATTACACATATGGGTTAACTACTTACATATAAAATCATATATACATAAATACCAGAGGAGTAGACCATATTCAAAACAGATACATTGAGAGGAGGGGTGATTTGAAATGTTTGGAAAAATACTGTATGTGTGTTTTCATAGTGTTTCATTGATATATTTTTCTTTTATAAATAGAAAGCTGATCAAAAAATATTGTCTTTCCTCCTGCTTCCATAATTATTGACACAGATAGTCTGAGCAAAACTACCTCTTCTCCCAGCTGCCTTTTTTTTCAACCTCAGATGTGGCTCCATTGGTCATACTAACATACTTCTGCTAGCTAGGGGTGGTGCTCAAAGGGTAGGATGCTGTTAAAACGTCAGTAGATCCGAGACCTGGGCTCTCCATTCTGAAGTCCCCTAAAGAAACTGCAATAAGCCATGTAAGTCCTGTTTGACCCCACCACTCGCTCATTGTGATTATGGTAGACCTTGCTTTTTCCTGTCCTGTGCATCAGCTTAGACAATTGGGAAATTACTTTTAATTCAGAGATGGCCTCAGTCATGAATTTACAGCGTTGTAACTATGTAACATTGTAACATTGTGGCTAATTGTAACAATGTAGCTACAGGGTTGCCCTGCTTTACCACAGAGACAGCGCCATCTAATGGTTAAACAAGTGCCCAGCCGTTCCTTACCGAAAAGCAACTCATTGTTAATTGTGGAGAGGATGGTAAAATCATAGCAGTATATCCTCCCCGCCCCTACACAATATAGTAGAAATCAATACCTATTTGAGCAGTTCTCCATCATAATCCAACCATCAATAAATCTTTGAGTAAGATTGTGTTGTTACAAAGCATTAGCCTACCAATGACATTTTGTATCCCCAGACACCATTATAAAGGCGAAGATGTTCCATAAACAGAAGACAACAAGCCTGCCTGGTTTAATAGCATTTCTTGCCCACTGTTACTCAAAACAACCTGAATGCAGGAGCTCTCAAATGTATAATTCTTAGCCAAACAAAACCTGTTTCCCTGCGGCATCAACCACCCTGAGATGGGTGTAGGAAATACACTAATGAGATGCCTGAGTGTTCCCAACGCTTCCACACACTAGGAGAATTCGTCTTTATTGGTGGCCTCTGGATGTTGGGAATAATGAGACACTATGGCCAGGGTTTTCTAGCAGGGTTGAGAGGTGAGATTTCCAGGCTAACCCAGAATCTTGGCCTTTCAAGAGCTAGTCAATGTAGGTGACCACATCCAGGCACACCCCCTTTCTCTTCCATGCATGTATTACCAACTGAAGAGGACGTCATGGGGGCTGTATTCTGGTCCCCTGTATCAGCCAGTCTAGTGCAGCCATCTCCCAGCTGCTGTGAGTGTTGACTGCTATCAGCTCAGTCACCCCCCTTCTCTGAAGATTTTTCCTTGTGCAAGATCTTCCTTGCTCTATACATTCTGCCCTCTCTCCCGCAGCCCACAGCCAATGACTGACTGACATGGGGGTACAAAGGGCCAGTCCCTTTGCCTTAAAGTGGGACCAACTCTGTAGTGCAGTTCCTGCTTCAGAGCTAAGTTTGACTTCAGCTAAGACCACATCTTTGCTCAGCTCCTTCTGCTGCCCACTCCTACTTCACTCACCTGCCTTCTCCTGAGTTACCCTCAATAAATCCCCTGTACCCGAATCCTTTCTCCGTCTCTTCTTTCAAGGGACTTAACCTAATACTGTAAACTTCAAAGAAATCACTCAAACACACTTCACAGGACACTTTTCAAAAGATATTTTTGTTCTTTGATGATTCAGAAGATACTCCTAGCCTGTGCAGTGTCACTGGACTCTTATTATGAACATCAATTAATTCTACAGGTAGGAAGAATTGTTTTTTTTTTTTTTTTGAGATAGAGTCTTGCTCTGTCATCCAGGCTGGAGTGCAGTGGCATGATCTCAGCTCGTTGCAACCTCCACCTCCTGGGTTCAAGCGATTCTCCTGCCTCAGCCTCTCGAGTTGGTGGGATTACAGGCAAAAGCCACTGTGCCTGGCTAATTTTGTCGTATTTTTAGTAGAGATGGGATTTCGCCATGTTGGCCAGGCTGCTTTTGAACTCCTGGCCTCAAGTGATCCGCCCACCTGGGCCTCCCAAAGTGCTGGGATTACAGGCGTGAGCCACCATACCTGGCCGGAAGAAATATTCTTGAACAGAGCTTTTCTATGGCTAGAGGATGTAATTATGTCTGTTGATTGAATAGCAGTCAGGACCTAGCCTGTCTGGATCTGCATGACGCAAAACCTGATGGCAGAGCCAGAAGCCACAATGGTATTACCAGTCGACCTTTTTCCCATGGACAGTCGTGGGATGCAGCCATGGTGTTCCTGCATGTGCAGCTTCTTGCTTTTACAGCACTTCACGTTGGGTTGTCTCATTTATAGAGACATAGAACACCAGTGCTGGGAGGACCTTTTGCCACTTCTCCAACAGATAGGGGCCCCCCTAGCCCCAGACAGGCCCCAGTGTGTGACGTTCCCTGCCCTGTGTCCAAGTGTTCTCATTGTCCAATTCCCACCTATCAGTGAGAACATGCGGTGTTTGGTTTTCTGTCCTTGCGATAGTTTGCTGAGAATGATGATGGTTTCCAGCTTCATCCATGTCCCTGCAAAGGACATGAACTCATCCTTTTTTATTATTGCATAGTATTCCATGGTGTGTATGTGCCACATTTTCTTAATCCAGTCTATCATTGATGGACATTTGGGTTGGTTCCAAGTCTTGCTATTGTGAATAGTGCTGTAATAAACATATGTGTGCATGTGTCTTTATAGTAGCGTGACTTATAATCCTTTGGGTATATAACCACTTTATTTCATGACCCTCAACCTGATCAATGAAAGTCAAGCAGAGCTCAGTAAGCCGTGCTCTTGGAGGAATCTCAGCCCAGCACTGCTGGTTGTGTAGACAGACAGTCTCTGCGGTGGAGTGGGGTTGGTCATAATGGCGAGTCCCCCGCTTCCTCATTTCCTTCCTCTGTTTCTTCTCCTATCCAGAGAGTTCCTGAGTGCTTGCTGTTAAAGTTCCTTATGCTAATTATTTTTTATTCCAGCACTGCTTCCAACATCTCTGTGGGACTTGATTTAGGAAAAAATCATGGGACTCAGGTCTAGCCTTACCGTGGTCCTGGCTGGCTGTGTCTGGACTGGTGCCTGGAGCCAGCAGCACCACCCTATCCTGGGGCGCACATTCCATCAGAAGCTCCTTTTTCTTCCTCTGTTTCAAGCACTGCATAGATGCTTTGCTCAAAGCCATGTCTAGAGACAAACACACACTCCACAAGAAGCCTTCTCTGTGGACCCGTATGACTCAGCATAGTACAATCATTACTTAATTTCTCAAAACACATTTACCTGAGGCAACGTTCAACACTAGTGAGAGTGGACATAAATCCACAGTTCAGAAAGTTTTCTTAATAATTTCGATTTTTTAAAGGAATAGAATCCTTCCAGCTCTTTGAGAACCAGAACAAGACCAAAAATCTTCCCTGACTTCACGTCTTTCCCCCTTTGTTATTCCAATACTTGACTCTTCATTGCAATTCTACAGTCCTCAACAGCAGACTCAGTGAAGATTTTTTCTCCCAACCAACTAGCACGAAAAGTTATCTTTCTCCCAGAAGGCCAGAGGAATTACTGCATTCAACAAGTGCAGTACTGATCACATGCTTTTAAGTTCACTCTTAATGAAGAGAGTACTCTCTGACATCGTACGGCATTGTCAGAAATTTCCTAAAATAAGAGTAGGCAGGTGATGAGAGGTCTAATTCTGAAGTTCTGAAATTTAAATACACATAACTGTGCATAACAAGTAGGAAGGGGGATAAAAGCGTAGGCGTCCAGGCCATGCCCCAGAGACTTGGATCCAGTAGTCCTGGGCTGGGCCTGGAAACAACGTTGCTCCAGTGTCTGTGTGGTGCTTTCCAGTTTAGAAATTAGTTTCCTCCCTTGCCAGACTGAAGGCCAATTCTTACTAATGCAATGTGTACACATGCTGCGCCTGAGACTCCACAGGAGCATGTTAGGTTAAGAATACAGAATGTGGGCGTAAGGGCAGACTAGGGAAGAACAGACAGGGAACGTGGCTTCTTGTGAACATAAGTCTCAAGAGAGAGGCTAGGCCATCAACCACAGGCTGAGTCTGATGAGTTGCTGGTGGGACTGGAGAGAGATGGGCAGCCTGTTGCAGAGGATCCGCCCACAGTCATAATGAACAGTGACCTCTCTCTCTCTCTATTTTTTTTTTTTAGATGAGGTCTCCTTCTGTCACCCAGGCTGGAGTGCAGTGGCATGATCTTAGCTCATTACAGCCTCCACCTCCTGGGCTCAAGTGATCCTCCCACCTCAGCCTCCTGAGTAGCTGGGACCACAGGTGCATGTCATCATGTTAATTTTTGTATTTTAGGAAGAGACAGGCTTTCACCATGTTGCCCAGGCTGGTCTCGAACTCCTAAGCTCAAGTGATCTGCCTACCTTGGTCTCCCAAAGTGCTGGATTTACAGGCGTGAGCTACCACGCCCAACCTAGAACAGTGACCTCCTAAAAAGGAAGTGCCCATACTGAAAGGCAGAAATAAAATGTAATACCTAGGGCTATTTAATTTGCATTTAAAGCCTCGTTAATATTGCATGTATCAATAGACACTGACACCCTTGCTGGGTCACGGGTTATGAGGTTCCATGGAGTAGGGGATCCCAAAGAAAGAGAGGGTGCTCCCCAAGAAGAGGGGTGCTGCCTGTGGCATCCTCACATCCTCTCTGTGGTTTAAATGTGCCTGCCAAGTAGATTTATGGGTTATACTCTCCAAATGAACAAGTGGCTTAAAAAAGTTGCTGCAAAGAACTGACAGACTGAAGAGACTAATGAGGCAAGTCAAGCAGACTCTACAAGAAAATGGGGGAGCTGAGTCTCCATTCCTAGTATCAGTAAACATCAGGTTGAAAACAATGACAGTCTAAGCAGTGCTGACCAACAGTTGGTTTAAAAAAAATTCAAAACTATTAAGAATTCTTTCTGGATTATGGCTTTATAGCCACTCTTACTAGTTTTAAACCTTGCCTTAGGTGTATATGTCTTGAGAAATGAAGAAATCAAATAGTATTAGGCTGGATCATATGGAGTTGACAGTATTTATCTATATTTTGATATAAAATTAGGAATTCAATACAGTTCAATTTAACATAAAGTTATCATGATTAATATGACTTTTTCTTTCTTTCTTTTTAGTTTTTTTTTTGAAGAAAGCATCCTAGGCCAGGTGCAGTGGCTCAAGCCTGTAATCCTAGCATTTTGGGAGGCCAAGGAGGCAGGTCACTTGAGGCCAGGAGTTTGAGACCAGCCTGGACAACATAGCAAAACCCCATCTCTACTAAAAATACAAAAATTAACCAGGTGTGGTGGTGCACACTGGTAGTTCCAGCTATTTTTGAAGCTGAGGCACAAGGACTGCTTGAACCCAGGAGGCAGAGGTTGCAGTGAGCTGAGATTGCATCACTGCACTCCAGCCTGGGTGACAGAGTGAGACTTCATCTCAAAAAAACAAAAAACAAAAACAAAAAAGCATCCCAAGGATGAAAAAGCTTCACGGTTTTTTATTACTTTATCATGATAAACCTAATTCAGACCTTTACAAAATTTGATTGAACTTAATGATAAATACTTACAAAGCCTCTTTTGAGATTTCTTATGTAAGAATAAAGGGTGGAAAATACACTATAAACAGTTGTCTCATTCTGCTGGAATAAAAACAATGGAAAGAATATCTGGAGGCAACAAAGGGGCAAAATTAAAGTGCAGTCTTTGCTGGTCGAATAAGTGGAAGAAATATAGAAAATATTGCCAAAGAGTTGAAAACATTAAAACAAATTACACTGGTGGGAAATTTGTGATACAGTTTGATAAAAGTACAGATGTTTCTAACGCGTCCCAGCTTAGAATGCTTGTTAGACTCTGTGTCTGTCATAAATTGAAAGAAGTACTTTTTAATAAGCCATGAAAGGAAAGATGAACTAGATAAGATATAGTCTCAACAATAATGACTTATAAAAAAAACAGTGTTTGATGTTCCACATCATCTAGTGGTTAGAAAAGAAAGAAAAAACACAACAAAGAAAAACCAGTGTTTGATGAAAAGTGAAACGCAAAAACGCTACCAAGAGTCCTCTGCTTTGATTTGGGAGGGGAACAGAAAGGACTTCGCAGTGAGAATATTGAATTTCCCATAAAGAAGATATCCACCATTGTTTCCTAGGCCAGGTGTTACAGCACAGAGGTCAAAGCCAGAGATGCTGAGCTTCCGGATATCTGAACGTGTGGAGATTCCTGGAGGTGGCGCACTCAGGGAGGGCATGGAAGCTCTGCGCCCTTCCCCAGTAAAAACTAAAAAACATTGCCGGGCGCGGTGGCTCACGCCTGTAATCCCAGCACTTTGGGAGGCGTAGGCGGCAGGATCACGAGGTCAGGAGATCGAGACCATCCCGGCTAACACGGTGAAACCCCGTCTCTACTAAAAATACAAAAAATTAGCCGGGCGTGGTGGCGGGCGCCTGTGGTCCCAGCACTCAGGAGGCTGAGGCAGGAGAATTGCGTGACCCTGGGAGGGGGAGCTTGCAGTGAGCAGAGATTGCACCACTGCACTCCAGTCTGGGCAACAGAGCAAGACTCCGTCTCAAAAAAAAAAAAAAAAAAAAAAGATTTAATTTATTTTAAAAAATTAAATAAATAAAATGAATTAAATTAAAGACAGAGATGCTCCATTAATATAGCTTGCTTTACAGGGACGTTTTATAAGGATGGGGTAGGGGTGTTTTATAAGGATGGGGGTGAAAATCTTTTGCCTGCACAGAAGTTCACTAATTACCTTGTGGTCAAGTTCTTTAAAAGTGAGTTATACAGTTTTCCTTTATGACAAGATGACAAATGTTTCAAATTTGGGAAACTATTCTGGGAAGACAAGTGACTATCAGTAGAACTGACAAATGACAGGAAGGGCTCAGATTGGCAGAAAGTCCAGAAACAAACACTGATGGGTAAGTCAGTAAGGTTCACTTATATCATGAATGGGGGAGGAAGCTGGCATAGTCAGAATTCACTGCAAAGAGGTTAGAAATACCAACTGGACCATGCAGAGGTGTAAACTTGTCCACTACATTTATTCCCAGAGCCGCACAGTGTCAGATGGTGACATGTGATCGGGTGAGAATTCCATCAGATCTTCTGGAAGCCTAATTGTTTTTCCAGCTCCAGACTTCTGCACTATGGCCAGGAGCACCTCATCACTCCCAGAGTTGATGACACGCCACGTTGTTAAGGTCCCAGAGGCTAATGCAGCTTTGTCCAGACACATTGCTAAATTTAGTGCACCAATGCTGAACAGGTTGAAATGTGCAGCCCTTGCATGGATCTTGGCACAAATGGACCCACACTGCAAGACATTTTGGCAACAACTGGGGAACCGGAACATGGACTGGGTACTAGGTAATATAAAAGAATGACTGCTTATTTTGTTAGGTATGATAATGATATGGCCTGAGTGTTTGTGTCACCCCCAAAATTGATTAGGAGGTGGGGCCTTTAGAAAGTGATTGTGTCATAAGGGCTCTGCTCTCATGAAAGAGACCCCAGAGAGCTCATTGGCCCTTCCACCATGTGAGGACAAAACAAGCAGTTGTCATTCTGCAACCTGGAAGAGGGTCCTCACCACGATGGCACCCTCGCACTTCCCAGCCTTCAGAACTGTGAGAAATAAATTTTATTGTTTATAAGCTACCCAGCTTATGGTATTTTTTTTTTTTTTTTGAGATAGGATCTCGTTCTGTTGCCTAGGCTGGTGTGCAGTGGTATGAATATGGCTCACTGCAGCCTCGACTTTCTGGGCTCCAGTGATCCTTCCACCTTGGCCTTTCAAAGTACTGGGATTACAGGTATGAGCCACCATGCCCCGCCACTGGTATTTTGTCATAGAAGTCTGAACAAGATAAGATAGTGGTTATGTAAGAAAATATCCTGCTTTTTTAGAGATACATATGAAAATATTATGAGGTGAATTGTCATTGTCTGTAGTTTATTATTAGTACTTAGGTAAATATTAGATACTTAATGTTAAATACTGAGGTAAAAATTAGACGTACCTCCCTGCTCAGACCTTGTCCCAGGCTGTAAGCTTCCTCATTGAGAAAGCAAGCACACCTTTAGGACCTTGCCTCTCCCCGTCTGCTCCCTCTGTCAGCAGTGGCTCCCATGCTTGTGTCTGCAGCAGTTCCTATGTGCCCCCCGGTCTCTGCTCAACAAAATTTGTGCCCAGTTAACATTGTTACTAATTTCAGTTGGGAGCTTCTTTCATGTGATCCCTCCCTAATTCTGCTGGCTGATTTCCCTGAGGGCCCCTGTGAGATGCAGTCAGGCATGACTTCCCTGGGCTCAATCTGGAGGCTAGGAGTGCCTGCAAGGAAGACACTTCCCATTGCTGTTTCTACTTTTATATCTCACACAACTCCCTAAATACGTTTCAGCTGTAGGTAAGGTCAAATCCTTTTCCTGTGATCTGGGTTTTCAGATTCCCCAGTGGGAATGTATGTTCAGAGGCAGGTTTTCCCCGGAACTCTCACACTTGGAGAACCCAGTTTTTCACCTGTCTCATGGAATTTGCAGCAGTGTGCTGCTTCTTTCAAAGCATCTGTAAATTCTTTCAGTTTTCTTTGTACGTTCCTGCAGTGGTTCTTGGAGCAAAAGACCATGATGTGAATCTCCATATGCTGTTCTGTTTGTCCAAGTGGGAGCTGGACATTAGCCCTGTCTCCTATCTGCCATCTGGTCAATAGCTTGCCAAGACACTCTTGACAGGACAAGTAGTGGTGACGTTTTGCTCTCTACTAGATAACAAGACTGACTTACTAAAATGTTGGCGTCATTAAGGCAGTGTGATAGTGCCATAAGGAGAAACAACCAGACTCATGAAACATAGTAGAGAACCTAGAAACAGAAATATAAGTTTGTGGAAACTAGCATATGTCATTGGAAGCCAAGGCAGAGAGGAGGAAGGGGATGGTTGTTCTGTGACCCCTTAACAGACCTCACGTTCTGTGCTTTAACTTCTACTCACCCATCACACCAGATAATCTTTTTTTTTGAGATGGAGTCTGGCTCTGTTGCCCAGGCTGGAGTGCAGTGGCATGATCTCAGCTCACTGCAACCTCCACCTCCTGGGATCCAGCAATTCTCTACCTCAGCCTCCCAAGCAGCTGCGACAACAGGCATGTGCCACCATGCCTGGCTGATTTTTGTATTTTTAGTAGAGACGGAATTTCACCATGTTGGACAGGCTGGTCTCGAATTCCTGACCTCAAATGATCTGCCCACCTTGGCCTCCCAAAGTGCTGGGATTATAGGTGTGAGCCACTGTGCCTGGCCTACTCCAGATGTTTATTGCTTGCTTCTCTGTCACAAAACTTGTCAGCACTGGCAGTGTCTCATTCCTCCTCTTTGCGTCACCTAACACCATATCCATCATGAGAGCCGTTCTAAGTTTCAGTTCAATCTTTTATGAAAATTTGGTATCTCCTCCATGGGTCATTGTGAGAATTAAAAGAAGTAATTTAAGTAAATCTGCTAAAGCTGTGTGCTTTGTGTAGCATAAGTTCCCCCAAATGCTTATAACAGTTAACATTTGTTGAAGACCTACTATGTGCCAGTCATTGTGCTAACCTTTTATATGAATTTTCCCAATTTAGCCCTTGCAGCAAACCTATGAGGCAAGAGGAAACTGAGGCACTGAGAGGTTAGGTACTTTGTCCAAGGCCATATGCTAGAAGGTGGAAATGGAGACTTTAAATCTAAAAAATCTGGCTTCTGCTTTCTTAGCCATTATATTTATACTGTGCTTCATACTAGTACCTTAGTTTTGAATAAAAGGCCACAACAAATATTTGTGGCTTGGATGAGAGCATGAGTGATCCTGTGTCCTCAATAAAAGGACACATATTTTGATACTTCTATTTTATTTTATCTCAAAGGCGCTCTGATTAGCTAAAAGTGTAACAAGTGTGTTCCACCTCATCTTCCATTATGCAGGAGAAACAAGCTGTTAAGAAATGATAGTACCCCCTGCCACAATCCCCAGATCACTAGGGGCCTACAATTTTCAAGTCAGGTACTTGCAATTCCTGGCCACAGTGCTGTATGGAGCAGAGGGTATCCCTGGCGTGGCTGGGGGCATTGTGTGAGTGCTGGGCTGAGTGGGGAGGCTGTAAGGAGCTGCATGAGCCCGCTACAGCTTGGGATTCCCAACTATGGCTAAATCCAGGTCAGGAAAATTCATTCACACAGGAGTTTGAGGGAATTCCTTAATAATCAGCCAACAACCACCTGCCTTCTATAAGAGTCACTTCAAGCTCCCCTCAGACCCATGCCCCTTGGGCATTTATATTCATCCGTTTTCATGCTGCTGATAAAGACATACCTGAAAATGGATAATTTATTAAAAGAAAAAGAGGCTTAATGGACTCACAGTTCCATATGGCTGGGGAGGCCTCACAATCATGGTAGAAGGCTAAAGGCACATCTTACATGGCAGCAGGCTAGAGAGAGAATGAGAGTCAAGTGAAAGGGGAAGCCTCTTCTAAAACCTTCAGGTCTTGTGAGACTTACTCACCACCACAAGAACATTATGGAAGAAACCACCTTCATGATTCAATTATCTCCCACCAGGTCCCTTCCACAACACATGGGAATTATGGGAGCTACAATTCAAGATGAGATTTGAGTGGGGACACAGCCAAACTATATCAGCATTCTAGCTCCAACTGCCTATGTCCCTGGTAATATTTTATGAGACTACCCCCTTTCTCCTTTTGTCATAGCATCTGTTCATAGCTTTTTTTTTTTTTTTTTTTTAAGTCTTTAGAGTTTTCTATATATAAGATCACGTCATCTGCAAACAGAGTAACTTTTTCCTTTTTAATTTGGATGTCTTCTTTTTCTTTTCTTGCGTAATTGCTCTGGCTAGGATTTCCCATACTATTTGAATAGAAGTGACAAGAGTGGCCATTCTTGCCTGGTTCTTGATCTTGGAGGAAAAGTTTTAAGCTTTTCATCAGTGAGTATGATGTGACCTATAGGTTCATCTTATGTGGACTTTATTAGGTTGAGATACATTCCTTCTATACCTAATTTATTGAGAGTTTTTATCATTCAAGGATGGTGATTTTTGTCAAATGTCTTTTCTGCATCTATTGAAATGATCATATAATTTTTTTTTTTGAGACAGGGTCTCACTCTGTCACCCAGGTTGGAGTGCAGTGGTGTGATTTTGGCTCATTGCAGCCTTGATCTCCTGGGCTTAAGAGATCCTCCTACCTCAGCCTCCCAAGCAGCTGGGATTACAGGCACATGCCACTATGGCTGGCTAATTTTTGTATTTTTTGTAGAGACAGGGTTTTACTGTGTTGCTCAGGCTAGCCTTGAATTCCTGAGCTCAAGTGATCCTCCCACCTCAGCCTCCCAAAGTGCTGGGATTACAGGCATGTGCCAGGACACCCATCCAGATCATATGACTTTAATCCTTCATTGTGTTAATCTGGTATATCACATTTATTGATTTGTGTATGTTGAACCATTCTTGAATCCCAGGGATAAATTCCACTTGATTGTTGTGAATGATCTTTTAATGTGTTGTTGAATTCAGTTTGCTAGTATTTTGTTGAGGATTTTTTGCATCTATACTCATGAAGATATTGGCCTGTACTTTCCTTTTCTTGTAGTGTCCTTATGTAGCTTTGATATCAAGGTAATGCTGGCCTCATAAACTTAGTTTGGAAATACTTCCTCCTCTTTAATTTTTTGGAAGAGTTTGAAAAGGACTGCTATTAGTTCTTCTTTAAATATTTAGTAAAATTCTGCCATGAAGCCATTTGGTACTGGGCTTTTCTTGGATGGAAAATTTTAAATTTTAAATTATTGATTTAATTTTCTCACTCATTCTTGGTCTGTTCAGATTTTCTATTTCATCTAGGTTCAGGCCTGATAGGTTGTATGTTTCTAGGGATATATTCATTTCTTATAGGTTATCCAATGTGTTGACATATAATTGTTCACAGTCATCTCTTATAATCCTTTGTATTTCTGTGGTATCAGTTGTAATATCTCCTCTTTCATGTCTATTTTTATTTATTTCAATATTCTCTCTTTCTTTGGCTAAAGTTTTGTCAATTTTTAAAAAAAACAACTGTTTTATCTTTTCTATTGTTTTTCTATTCTCTATTTCATTTATTTCTGCTCTGATCTTCATTATTTTTTTTCTACTAATTTTTGACTTAGTTTATTCTTTTTTTTCTAGGCCCTTGAAGTGTAATTCTAATTTGTCTATTTGAGATCTTTCTTTTTTGTGATGAAGGCGTTTTTTGCTATAAGCTTCTCTTAAAACTAATTTTGCTGCATCCCATAAGTTTTCATATGTTGTGTTTCCATTTTCAGTTATCTCATGATATTTTTACATTTCCATTTTAATTTCTTTTTCAACCCATTTGTTGTTCAGAAGCAGGTAATTTAATTTCCATGTATTTGTGTGTTTTCCAAGACTCCTTCTGTTACTGATTTCTAGTTTTATTTCTACCATGGTTAGAAAAGATACTTGATAATATTTCAGTCTTTTAAAGTTCGTTAAGACTTGTTTGTGGCCTAACATATGATCTATCCTAGAGGATGCGTTGTAGGTGCTAGAGAAGAATGTATATTCTTTTGCAGTTGTATAGAATGTTCTATATACGTCTGTTAGAACCATTTGGTCTAAAGTGTTGTTCAAGTCTGCTGTTTCCCTATTGATTTTCTGTCTGGATGATCTGTTTACTGTTGAGAGTGGAGTATTTAACTCTCCTAGTATTGTTATATTGCAGGCTATCTCATCCTTCAGATCTATAAATACTGTTTTTGTGCTCCAATATATGTTTATACTCCGTATATGTTTATGTGCTCCAATGTTAGGTGCATATATATTTAAAGTTGTTATATCCTCTTTATGGATGAATACCTTTATCATAACATAAGAACCTTCTTCATCTCTTTATACAGTTTTTGACTTAAAGTTTATTTTGTCTGATACAAATATAGCCAGCCCTGCTCTTTTTTGGTTACCATTTGACTGAAATATCTTTTGTCATCCTTTCACTCTCAAACTATGTGTGTCTTTAAGATTAAAATGAGTCTCTTATAGGCACCATATTATTGGATCTTAATTCATCCTGCCACTCTGTGTCTTTTGATTGGAGTATTTAACCTATTTACATATAAAGTGGTTATTTATAGGTAAGAACTTGCTACTGGCATTTTGTTAATTTTTTACCAGCTATTTTATATTTCCCTTGTTCCTGACTTCCGATCACTTTCTTTGTGATTTGTTGTATTTTTATAGTGGTATGACTTGATTCTTTTCTCTTTATTTTATTTTTATTTTTGAGACAGAGTCTTGCTCAGTGGCCCAGGCTGGAGTGCAGTGGCATGATCTCAGCTTATGGCAATATCCACCTCCTGGGTTCAAGCAATTCTTGTGCCTCAGCCTCCCAAGAAGCTGGGATTACAGGCATGTGTCACCACACCTGGCTAGTTTTTGTATTATTATGATTATTATTATTATTTTTTTAGTAGAGACAGGGTTTTACCATGGTGGCCAGACTGGTCTTGAACTTCTGGTCTCAAGCAATCTTCCCATATTGGCCTCCCAAAGTGTTGGGATTACAGGTGTGAGACACCATGACTGACCGTCCCTTTTATTTTTTAACATCTTATAGTCATAACGTCCTGATTTAAGCTGATGGTTCCTTAACTTCAGTAGCATACAAAGGCTCTATAATTATACTTCTCCTTCTCCCCACATTTTATGCTATTAGTATCATCTATTTATATTATGTATTCATTAACCATTTTTTTACAGCTCTAGTTTTTTAAATCAATTTGCCTTTTAACTCTTATGCTAGAATTATGACTGATTCATATTTCCCTTACAGTATCCAGAATTTGAGTATGTTTACCTTTACCAGTGAGTTTCATACTTTCATATGTTTTCATAGTTAGTTATCATTCTTTTGTTTCAAATAACTCCTTTTAGCATTTCTTGTAAGGCTGGCCTTGTGTTGATAAAATTCCTCAGGTTTGGTAAGTCTTGGAATATATCTCCTTCATTTCTTTTTTTCCTTTTCCTTTATTTTAGAGACAGGGGCTCATTCTGTCACCCTGGCTAGAGGGCAATGGTGCAATCATAGCTCATTGCAACCTCAAATACCTGCGTTCAAGCTATGCTCCTGCCTCAGCCTCTTGAATAGCTTGGACTACAGCTGTGCACCACCATGCCCGGCTAATTTTTAAATTATTTTTTTGTAGAGACAAGGTTTTGCTATGTTTCCCAGGCTGGTCTTGAATTCCTGGACTCAAGCAATTCTTCTACTTCCCAAAGTGCTGGAATTATAGGTATGAGCCACTGCACCCAGCTCTCCTTCATTTCTGAAGAGCATCTTTGCAGGGTATAGTATTCTTGGTTGACATTTTTTTCTTTCAGCAGTTTGAATATGTCATCCCACTCCCTTTTTGCTTATAAAGTTTCTGTTGAGAATTCCACTAATACCTTATGGGAAATCCTTTGTACATGACAAGTTTCTTCCCTCTTGCTTCTTTGAAGATTCTTTTTTTGTCTTTGATTTTGATAATTTGATTATATCTTGGAGTATTCTTTTTTGAATAGATCTTCCTTTGGGTTCTTTTGAACTTCTTAAATCTGTATGTTCATATTCCTTTCAAGATCTGAAGTTTTCAACAGTATTTCTTAAGTGAGTTTTTTGCCTCCTTGTTTCTCTCTTCTTCTTCAGGTACTTCTATAATACATATATTTTTACGTTTGACAGTGTCCTCATAGATCCCTTATGCTTTCTTCACTCATTTTTCTTTTTGTTTCTCTAATTGGCTCATTTCAAATGACTTAAGTTCATTAATTCTTTCTTCTGCATGATTGAGTCAGCTATTGAATCTCTATTGAGTTTTTTAGTTCTGTTGTTGTATTCTTCAGTTCCAGGATTTCTATTTGGTTCCTTTTTATGGTTTATATTTCTTTATTAAACTTCTCACTTTGTTCATACATTGTTTTCCTAATTTCATTTAATTGTCTATATTTTCTTGTATTTCATTGAACTTCTTTAAGATGATTATTTGGAATTCTTTTTCAGGCAATTTACATATCTTCTTTTCTTTAGGGTCAGTTACTGGAGCCTTATGATTTGGATTATGGATTTCCTTTGGTAGTGTCATGTTTTCCTGATTCTTTGTTATTTGTGATTCTTTGTTATCTTGCATTGGTGTGTATGTGTGTGTATTTGAAGGAAAAATATCCCTCTTTCAGTCTTGAAGACTGGTTTTGACAAGTTTAAGTCTTTTCTTTTTAGGTCTCTGGGTTGAAGGGATTGCCTCTGAGATTGCAATTGAGTGGGGTTGGATCCAGGTTATGTGGCTGATGCTAGGTCCTCAGTGGAGACCACAGTTGGAGGGCTTATGTCCAGGGGCTTTATTGGATGCAAGTGTTATCTTGTTCCTGGGTATTGGACTGTCTTTAGGACCTTGGTTTATAGGGCTGGTGCTGGGATAAGCATCCACTTCAGGATTTGCAGATAGTGGGTCTATTACTAGGTACACTGATGAGTATATCTTCCTGTGGGTCTCTGAGAGAGCTCCTGTTGGATAACTGGATGGCTCCCTGGGCTGTCTGTACTGCTTGAGCTCATTGCTGAGATGGGCTAGAATTGAGACACAGGGTTGTTTCAGGTCCATGGCCAAGACCAAGATCTTCAGGTCTGTCTCTGGGATAGGTGTGTCTCCCATTGGGTTCCTGGGTGAGCAGACTTGTTCTCAGACTGCAGATGAGAAGAACTGGAGCCAATTTATAGGGTCATTTCAAGATTCACAATGTGACCAAGATCCAGGCATTAGCCTCCATGACCACTATTAGACATGCCTCTCTCTGAGTCCCCAGGCAGGCAGAACTGCTCTCAGTCCATAGATGAAAGAGGTCAGGACCAATATCCAAGGCCATCTGAGGATCTGCTGAGAAATAGACATTGACAATTTTAAGACAGGAACTCAAATGGGTCTGTCTCCCAGTAGGATTCTGCCTGGGTAGAACTGCTCTTAGACCACAGCTAGGAGAGGGTGAAACTGAGCTTCAGGGCTAATCAGAATCTGTTATGAGACCAATGTTGGCAAGCCCAAACTAGTGGTAGCAGTGGTCCCAGCAGTTCCCTATGCAGGCAGATTTGCTTGCATATTACAGCTAAGAGGAGCTGGAGCTGACATTCCGAGCCCTTCTTGGAACTTGTGGGATGGAACTGCTATGGGTCAGAGGCCAGCAAGTCTGTCTGGATGCATCTCCTAGAAGTTCCCTGCACAGGTGGGGTAACTCTAAGGCTATTACAGAGAGGAACTGGAGCTGAGACAGGACCCCTTTAAGGATCTGCTATGGGATAAGAGTCTGGCAAGCTTGTCCAGTTAGCACAGACGGGCACATCTCCCAGAAGTTCTCTCTGTCATTAGGGTAGCTCCCAATGAAGGGAGTGGAGTTGAATTTCATGGCCTCTTCAGGCTCTGCTATGGGATGGAGAGTGACAAGCCTGCTATGATGACAGTCAGAGGAGTCTCTCAGCTCTTCTCTGCATGGGCACAATCGCTCCCTGGCTGTGGCAGAGTGGGTCTGGGCTGAGACAGGGTCCCTTCAGGATCTGCTATGGGACAGAGGCAGACAAGCCTGTGCTGGTGGCTCAGATGGGCAAGTTTCCCTCTGGGCCCTGTGTAAGCAGTACTAAGCAGGGACCAAAGCTGAGGGGGGTGGGACTGGAGCCAAGTTACAGGGTAATTTTCTAGTCCACTACCAAGACTTAATGTTGGTGGGCAAATGAGTCTGTCTGTTGAGGCACTAGGGTCATTATTTCTCTGAATCCCATGGCAGATGGTTTTTGTCACAGGTTGAAGGCCAAACAGAGCTGTAGTCAAGCCCTTCAGGGAGTGAGACAATTTCCAGGTTTGAACCCAGGACCACAATTGGCAAGACTGCAGCCTGGGTGTGGGTCTGCAGTTTCAAAATGACCCTCTCAGGTTTTGAGCTTCACCAAGATTTTATAACCTCTACCTAAATCCCACGGTTCCTACAAAAAGACTTTTGTCTGTGGATAGGTGGAGAATTGTGGTTTGTGGGGGGATGTGAGCGAGTGACTTCCTATTCCATTATCTTGGTAATACCACTTCCTATTTCTTTAAGTGCTAGGTAGAATTCGGCTATGAAGCCCTTCAATTCTGGGCATTTCTTTGTTAGGAAGTTTTTGATTACTGATTCAGTCTCCTTACTAGTTATTGGTCTGTTTATATTTTTCTATTTCCTCATGATTTTGTCTTGGTAGGTTGTACGTTTTCTGGAATGTATCAATTTCTTCTAGGTTATTCAATTTGTTGTTGTAAAGAATATCTATATAATGGAATAGTCTTCATCTATAAAAAAGAAGAAAATCCTACCATATGCAAGAACATGGAAAAACCTGGAGAATATTATGCTAAATGGAATAAGCCAGACATAGAAAGACAAATATTGTATGATCTCACTTATATGTGAAATCTAAAAGTCAAATTTATATAAGCCAAGAGTAGGACTGTGGTTTCCAGGGGCGGGGAGGTATGAAAAATGGGAAGATATTGATCAAGTGGTATAAACTTGAAGTTATAAGATGAATAAGTTCTGAAGATCTAATATACAGCATGACCAGGCGTGGTGGCTCATGTCTGCAACCCCAGCACTTTGGGAGGCCCAAAAGGATGGATTACTTGAGGACAGGAGTTCAAGACCAGCCTGGCCAACATGGTAAAACCCCATCTCTACTAAAAAAAAAAAAAAAAAAGGTCAAAAATTAGCAGGGCGTGGTGGTGTGCGACTGTAATCCCAGTTATTCAGGAGACTGAGGCAGGAGAATTGCTTGAGCCTGGGAGGTGGAGGTTGCAGTGAGCCGAGATTATGCCACTGCACTCCAGTCTGGATGATAGAGTGAGACTCCATCTCAAAGAAAAAAGCCAACCAATTGACGCCTACACTGAGATTACAGAGATATTAAAATGATCTGACAAGGATTTTAAAGCAGTCATTAGGAAAATGCTTCAGTAAGCAATTAGGAACATACTTAAAACTTTTTTTTTTTTTTCCGAGATGGAGTCTCACCCTGTCACCCAGGCTGGAGTGCAGTGGCATGATTTCGGCTCACTGCAAGCTCCGCCTCCCAGGTTCACGTCATTCTCCTGCCTCAGCCTCCAAGTAGCTGGGACTACAGGCGCCTACCCCCAAGGCCAGCTAATGTTTTGCATTTTTAGTAGAGACGGGGTTTCACCATGTTAGCCAGGATGGTCTCGATCTCCTGACCTCATGAGCCGTCGACCTTGGCCTCCCAAAGTGCTGGGATTACAGGTGTGAGCCACTGTGCCTGGCCAAAACAAATTTTTAGAAGATTTTAGAAAAGAAATAGAATATATGAAAAAGAAACAAATAGAAATTTCAGAAGTGAAAATACAATAATCAGAATAAAAAACTCAGTGGATGGGTTTAACGTCTGAATAGAGGGGAAAGATGAAAGAATCATAAATGATCTGGAAGATGGAATAACAGAAATGACCCAATCTGAACAACAGAGAGAAAATAGGCTTAAAAACATAGAAACTCAGGGACTTGTATGATTATAACAAAATAGGTAACATTTATGTCACTGGAGTACCAGAAATAAAGGAAAAAGTGAGTGGGACTGGAAAAGTAAATGAAAAACTAACGACTGAAAACTTCCTAAGGTTGTCAAAAGACATAAACCTATAAATTCAAGTTTAAGTAAACGCCAGACAGGGTAAACTGAAAGAAATTCACACTAAGACACATTATAGTCAAGCTTCTGAAAACTAAACAAAGAAAAAAATCTTGGAAAGCAGCAAGAGAGAAATTACACCTTACGTACAGAGGAAAAACCCATTACGACAGATTTCTCATTAAAAAAAGAAACCATGCAAGTCAAGAGGAAGTGATACAATATTTTTCAAATACTGAAAGAAAAGAAATGTCAACACAGAATCCTACATTCAGTGAAAACATGCCTCCAAAATGAAGGGAAAACCAAAGCATTCTCAGATAGAAAAAAAAAAAAGGAAGAGAATTTGTCACTAGCTGACCTACCCTTAAAGAATGCTAAATCAGTTATCTAAACAGAAATAAAATGATAAAAAATGAAATCACAGAATATCAGGAGGAAAAAAAACAAGGTAAGCAAAAGTGTAGATAGTTACAATAGACTTTCATTCTTCTCGAGTTTTAAAAATTATATTTGACATTTGAAGCAAAAATTGTAACACTATCTGATGCGGTTCTAAATGTACATAGTGCAAATATTTAATTTTTACCCCCTCTAATGACAATTATATTGTATTTTCATTAGGGAGGGTTAAAACACATGAATTATATTATATTATCATTAGGGAGGATAAAAAGACATGAAGGGAGGTAAAGTTACTACATTTCACTGGAACTGGTAAAATGATAGCTGTGATAAATTATGTATATATAATATAATACCTAGAAGAACACTAAAAAATTGATTCAAAGTGATACACTCAAAGCCACTATAGGTAAATCAAAACAGAATTCTAGAAAATGTCCAAGTAACATATAGGAAGACAGCAATATATCAAAAGAATTATACACCAAGTGGAGTTTACTCCAGGAGTACAAAGCTAGTTCAATGTTTGAAATCAATATTAACCACCACAGCTGGATGCAGTGGTGTGTGTTCATAGACTCAGCTACTGAAGAGGCTGAGGTGGGAGGATCTCTTAAGCCTAAGAGTTTGAGTCTAGCCCGGGCAACATAGTAAGTTCTCATCTCAAAAAACAAAATCGACCACCATATTAACAGATTAAAGAAGAAAACTCATATGATCATATCAATTAATGCAGAAGAAGTATTAGGTAAAATTCAACACTCATTCATGATAAAAACTCTTAGAAAAATAGAAATAGAGGGGAAGTTTCTCAACTTAATAAAAAGCATCTCTAAAAACCTACAGCTAACATTACACTTAATGATGAAAGACTGAATGCTTTCTTCCTAAGACTGGGAATAAGGCAAGGATATGTACACTCACCATTCTTATTAAACATAGTGCTGGAAGTTCTAGCCAGATCAATAAAGCAAGGAAAGGAAATAAATGACATTCAAAACCAGAAAGAAGAAATAAAATGATCTCAATTTTCAGATGATGTGATGGCTTACCTCAGAAATCACAAGGAATATACAAAGATACTCTTGAAACTAATAAGTGAGTTTAGCAAGGTTGCAGGATACAAGAGAAATACACAAAAATCAGCTGCATTTTTATACGCTAGCAATTAATATGTGGGTACCAAAATGGTACCAGTGCCATTTACAATCCCTCAAAAAATACTTAGGTGGAAACCTAACAAAACAGGTACAAGACTTGTATGCTGAAAACTAGACAACATTGCCGAAAGAAGAGTTCTATATAAATAGACATATATAGTCATAGTTTGGAAGGCTCAACAGAGTAAAGGTGTTATTCCTCCTTAAATGGAAAGGTTTAACAAATTCTTACCAAAATCTATGAAGGATTTTTAAAAACTAGATATAGACAAGAGTATTCTAAATTTTATATAAAAGAACAAAAGAACTAAAATATCTCAAACAGTTCTGAAAATGAAAAATAAAATAGTAAGAAACAGTCTACCTGATTCCAAGGTGTCTTAGCCAGTTTGGGCTGCTGTTACAAAGTATCATAGACTGGGTGGCTTATAAACAACAAACATTTATTTCTCATGGTTCTTGAGGCTGGACATCTGAGATCAAGGTGCCACCATGACTCTGCTCTGGTGAGGGCCCTCTTCCTAGTTGCAGACTGCTATCTTCTCACTGTACTTTCCCATGGTGGAAAGAGGGCAAGCGAGCTCTCTGGGGTACCTTTTATAGGGCACTAATCACATTCATGAGGGCTCCAACCTTATGATTTAATTATCTCCCAAAGGCCTCACCTCATACCATTACATTGGGGGTTAGGATTTCAAAATGAATTTTGGGGGGACACAAGCATTCCATATGTTGCAGAAAGCTTACTATGTAATTACAGTTAATTAAGACTATGTTATATTGGTAGAGAGATAAACATATAGATCAATGGAGCAGAATAGGGCACTCAGAAATGACCCCAAACAATTAGAGTCAAGTGATTTTTAACAATGATCCAAAAGCATTTAACAGAGGAAGGAAAGCCTTGTTAATAAATGGTGCTGGAGTAATTGGACATCCATAGGCACAAAATAAACCTTGACCCAAGTCTCACATCTAACACAAAAATGAACTCAAATAGATCATGTAAATGTAAAATGCAAAACTATATAATTTTAGAAAAAAAAGAGAAAATATTGCAAATTCAGAGCTAGACTTGATACCAAAAATACAATCTATAAAATTAAAAATTGATAAATTTTACCTCTTCGAAATTAATAACTTTTGCTCTGCAAAAGACCTGTTAAGAGGATGAAAAGACAAACTAGAAACTAGAAGAAAATAATTGCAAACAACATACGTAGCAAAGGATTAATATTTAGAAAATATAAAGAACTATCAATCACAACAGTAAAACAGAAGCCAACAAATCCTATTAGAAAATAGGAAAAAGACATGAAGGAACATTTCACCAAAGAGGACCTACAGATAACAAGTAAGACATGAAAACGTGTTAAATATCAGTACCAATGGTGTTGCAGTAGATAGCGCAGTAGACAATGTCACTTACTACATACCTATCAGAATGCTTAAAGTAGTGATAACACCAAATACTGGTGGGGATTTGGAGAGACTAGATCATTCAGACATTGCTACTGGGAATATAAAGTAGTACAGTCACTATGGAAAGCAGGTTGGCCAGTTTTCTGAAATCTAAATACAAAACTACCACATGACCTAGCAATTGCACTCCCGGACATTTATGAGAAATGAACACTTAGGTTCGTACCAAAACCTGTACACAAATGTTCACAGAAGGTTTCTTTGTAATAGGGTTTCTTTGTAATAGTCCTAAGCTGAAAACAACCCTGATGTCCTTCAATTAAAGGCTTAAACAAGCCATGGTACATTCATGCCATGAATACTTCCCAGAGTAAAAAGGGGTAGCAATTCAAGAAACAACAGATGCTGGCAAGGTTGCAGAGGAATAAGAATGCTTTTACACTGTTGACAGGAAGGTAAATTAGTCCAACCATTGTGGAAGACAGTGTGGTGATTCCTCAAAGATCTAAAATCAGAAATACTATTTGACCCAGCAATTTATATACCCAAAAATAAATCATTCTATTATAAAGATACATGCATGTATATGTTCATTGCAGCACTATTCACAATAGCGAAGACATGGAATCACCCCAAATGCCTGTCAATGATAGACTGGATAAAGAAAATGTGGTACATATACACCATGGAATACTATGCAGCCATAAAAAGGAATGAGGTCATATCCTTTGCAGGGACATGGATGGAGCTTGAAGCTACTATCCTGCAAACTACCACAGGAACAGAAAACCAAACACCACATGTTCTCACTTCCAAGTGGGAGCTGAACAATGAGAACACATGGACACTGGTGTCGGGGGAACAACCCACAGTGGGGCTTGTGTGGGGGTGGGGGAGAGAGAGCATCAGAAAGAATAGCTAATGCGTGCTGGATTTAATACCTAGATGATGGGCTGATCTGTGCAGCAAACCACCATGGCATATGTTTACCTTTGTAACCGATCTGCACACCCTGCACATACACCGAGAACTTAAAAGTTGAAAAAAAAAAAAAAAAAAAAAAAGGGTGACAGTTGATATACACAATGGCCTGGATGAATCTCCAGCGAATGATGCCAAGTGAAAAAAGTCAATCCTAAAAAAGTGACATACTGTACAATTCTATTTACATAGCATTCTTGAAATGACAAAACTGTAGAATGGATTAGTGGTTGCCAGGGATTAATGAGGGGGTAAGGATGGAAGGAATGTTGGGCGGGCCTATAAAAGGGCAGGCAGCATGAGGGATTCTTGTAGTGGTGAAATGTTCTGTATCTTGACTGTATCAGTGTCGATATCCTGATTGTGATATTGTAGTATAGTTTTTCAAAATGTTATTATAGGGTGAAACCAGCTAAAGGATATATTGAATCTATCATTCCTTGCAACTTCATGCGAATCTACGATTATTTCAAAATAAAAATTTAATTTAAAAAGTAGTGTTGGCTGGGCGTCGTAGCGTACACCTGTAATCCCAGCACTTTGGGAAGTCAAGGTGGGGGCAGATCACCTGAGGACAGGAGTTCAAGACCAGCTTGGCCAACATGGCAAAATCCCATCTCTACCAAAAATACAAATATTAGCTGGGTGGTGGCACACGTCTGTAATACCAGCTGCTGGGGAAGCTGAGGCAGGAGAATCTCTTGAACCAGGGAGACGGAGGTTGCAGTGAGCTGAGATCGTGCCATTACACTCCAGCCAGGGCTACAGAGTGAGACTCCATCTCAAAAAATAAATAAATAAATAAATAAATAAATAAATAAATAAATAAATACATACATAAATAAATACATAAATACATAAATAAATTTAAATAAAAAGCAGTGCCATTATCTATTTTAAAATATTTTAACTCTACATTTAATTGCTTTGAACCTATAGGTAATGTTATGCAAATGCAAAGTACAGTCTTTTTTTTTTTTTTGAGACAGAGTCTCGCACTGTCGCCCAGGCTGGAGTGCAAAGGCGTGGTCTCAGCTCACTGCAACCTCCACCTCCTGGGTTTAGTGATTCTCTTGCCTCAACCTCCCAAATAGGTGGGACTACAGGCATGTGCCACCACGCCCAGCTAATTTTTTTTGAATTTTTGGTAGAGATGGGGTTTCACAATTTTAACCAGGATGGTCTCGATCTCTTGATCTTGTGATTCATCCACCTGGGCCTCCCAAAGTGCTGGGATTATAGGTGTGAACCACCGGCACCCAGCCCCCGCCTTTTTTTTTCTTTCTTTTTACTTGACCCATCTTTACCCACATCGCCCCCACCATTAATTGTTTTTAAAGCCTTCTATGGCAAAAATGAGTGGTAGACTATTTTAGTAAATTAATGACAGATTTTGAAAAATATCGGTAATGCAGATGGCAGAGTTAATATCTTTAATATTAAAAGAGATTTTACAGATTCACAAGGGAAAGACCAATTACCCAATGGAAAAAAAATGGGGAAGATTTGAAGAGATGATTCATAGAAGAGCAAATTGAAATGGTCAATCTATATGTGGACAAACTCACCAGCAGCAGAGAAATGCAAAGTGAAGTAACAATGAATATTATGTTATATCCATGAAGCTTCCAAAAAAAAGAGAAAAAAGGATATCACCTGCAGGGATGGGAGGGCAAAAGGCAGTTTCGCTTCTTGCTATGGAAAATGTGTATTATAAATAGCAATCTGGTAACATCTGTTATAAATTCACTGAACCGTGCCTGTAAAAATTGTGCACTTTACTGTCTGTAAATTACATCTGAATAAAAAGCAAACAAAAATTAAAAAATACATCTACCCTTGCCCCAGTAGTACCCTTTTGGAAATCTATCTTAGGAACTAAAACCACTATCAATGCATAAAGACACTGATACAGAGATACTTATTACAACTTATTGTGCTGAAAGAAATGGAGAATAAAGAATGCCCATAAATGGAGGCCTGCTTGAATATGGCATAACCACATCATGGGATATTATGCAGCCATTAAAAATATATCAGACTTACACAGATGACTTGGAGGCATTTGCCCAAGTATTGTTGAGTAAGAAAAGCTAGCTATAGAAAAGCATGAATAACGTGGTTCCATTTTTATAAAGTAATTGCTAAGGAATGCTGTACATATGTATATGTGTCTGTTTATATATGCACATATATATGTTATTGAATTTCTTTTCCCACACTCATTATTTTAACAGTTGAGAGGACTGTCAAGTCCAGCCTCCCAGAGAGAGTAAAGATTTATCCAGACATGCTTCCATTTCCCATACTGTGCATATATATATAATTATATATATAATTACATATATAATTATATATAATTACATATATATAATTATATAATTACATATATATAAAATTATATATACACACACACACATATATACCAACTGTGTTTGGGGACCTGGAGAAGTAGCCTCACTGGCCCATCAGCATACTCTCTAGGCTTGCAGGATTCCCAAGTTAATGAAACATCTTTGGCAGGATATTAAAGGCTGTGTTAACACCGCCCACTTCCTTGTGGATTAACTATGACAGTTTCAGTGACATAATATCACCCACAAACAGCAGAGGACTCTGAAATGGAATCATGTAGCTAAATTGTCTACCCACCACTCTCTCCCCCGGTAACTGTTTTCACTGTTTCTTTATGTAGACACCTCCTTTCTCAACCTCACTTAAAATGTATTTAGTTTCTATTTAAAGTTGTTTTCAAATGTTTTGAATATTCTGGGGAAATAATATAATAAGTACGTACAACGTCTGTTGAGTCTGGCACATGGTGAGTATTATACACATTAGGCTCTGAGAGGCAGTGGGAGGAGGGGTGCACAGGGGAGAGGAAGAAGTGGAAAGAGGCCAAAAGGTGGAACCACCTGTTGTGGAAGGAGAAGATGCTCCCTATCCCTTTCTCACAGTCCTCTCAGGCTGACGGTGCTCTTCCTTACGTTTTATTCTTATGGGGAGGCCTGAGAACATAGGCCAACTTTCTCTTCCCCTTAGGGAGAACATATTTAATATTAGGAAAATAAAAAGATTATTTACATTAAAAATAATTTAAAATTATTATAAAGTTAATTAAAATACCACTACCCACCTGTAAGAATGGCTGAAATCCAGAACGCTGACAACATCAAATGGGGGCGACATTGTGGAGCAACAGGAACTCTCATTCATTGCTGGTGGGAATGCAAAATGGTACAGCCATTTTGGATGACAGTTTGTCAGCTTATTACAAAATGAAACATACTCTACATAGGATCCAGCAATTGCACTCCTTGTTATCTACCCAAAGGAGGTAAAAACTTATGTCCACACTTAATTATGCCTGTGGATGTTTATAGCAGCTTGATTCATAATTTCCAAAACTTGGAAGCAACCAAGATGTCCTTCAGTATATAATTGGATAAACTGTGGTACCTCCAGACAATTAAATATTATTCTTTGGTTAAAAAAAAAAGAGGAGCTATAAAGCAATGTAAAGACATGGAGGAAACTTAAATGCATATTATTAGAAGCCAATTTGAGAAGGCTGATTCCAATTATATGACATTCTGGAAAAGGATCACAGGGTAGATTCATGTTTAATTTTAGCAGAGTTTGCCAGTCTTCTAAAGAGGTTGCACCACTTTATGCTTTCATGTATGAGAGTTCTGGTTGCCCTCCAGCCTCACCAATACTTATCTCATCAGTCTTTAATTTTAGCCATTCTGGAGGGTTTGTAGATGTATCTCACTGTAGTTTTAATTTGCTGTCCGCTGATAAGTAATGTTGAGCACCTTGGGAAGCATCCTACTATAGAATGTTTTGAATCTACATTCAAACATAATGTACATGTTGTACAGACATCTACATTTTCTTGTTTCTTTTTTTGTCCAGATGATTCATTTTAGAATATCTCTTTGAGCTAGCCTCCAGAATTGTACTACTTACAATTCAGAATTAAGGAAGACCTGTAAGATAAGCTGGCACTCCTGATATCTTCCATCTCCCACTGGTCCCCAACTTTAGAGATGTGAGTGATGAATTAAAATGAGCAAGGAATCATTAGAAGGAAAGTTGAGAATTTATAGAACAAAGACTTAGAAACTTGGAGAGCTGGAATAATACATCTGTGGATAGAGGCTTGGACATAGGAAGGATCCTGAGAGCTATCTGTGAGATCCAGTACTGTACTCATAGTTTTTTTTTTTTTTTTTTAAGTACAGCACTTAGACAATTTTCAAAAGACTCTTCCGCATAAGATTTGCCATCAAATTAATTAGCTTAATTAGTGTTTCTAAAGGAATGGGAAAAAGGTCAAGACAGTAAAACCAAGAAATCCTTTGCCTTAGTACATCTGCTATTGTAATGTACACAGGAATCACCTGGGGATCTCGTTAAACTGAAGATCCTGATTCTGCAGTCTGAGGGGAGAATCTGCATCTCTAACAAGCTCCCAGGTGATGCTGATGCTGCTGGTCTGCGGAATACATTTTGAGTAGCAGGAGTCTACAATTGTAGACTCTAAATCATTTATATATGGCATTTAAAATGTTTTTCTTAAGGAAGAGCTGACTACGGAACATCTCAGATTCAAACATTTTTATTTGCTTTCAATTCTTTTTTGTTTTGTTTTGTTACATTTGGCTGATAATGCCCTCATAGCTCTGATTATATTTAATCATGGTTAGTTGTTATTTTAGTTTGTGTTGCTGTAAAGGAACACCTGAGGCTGGGTCAGTTATGCAGAGAAAGGCTTATCTGGCTCACGATTCTGCTGGCTGGAAGTTTCAGCATCTGATGAAAGCCTAGGCTGCTTCCCCTCAGGGTGGAAGGTGAAGGGGAGCTGGGCATATGCAGAGATCATATGGCGAGAGAGGAAGCAAGAGAGAGTAGGGGAGATGCCGGGCTCTTTTTAACAACAAGCTCTCTCAGGAACTCATAGAAGGAGAACTCACCCACCCTTGCCCCCAGGGAGGGCCTCAATCTATTCATGAGGGATGTGCTCTCCTGACCCAAACACCTCACTGGACGTCTCACCTTCAACACTGAGGATCAGATTTCAACACGAGGTCTGGCGGGGACAAATATTCAAACTACATCAAGTTGGTAAATGTCAGCTTACCCATCACGCTGAATTCATTGGTTACAGGTACTGTGTCTCATTAAATTTTGTACCCCTAGTACTTAATTCTTGGTAGGACTTTAACAAGACCTTTGGGTTAATACGGGGCCAATTAAATACATTATGGTTGATCCATACAACAGAATATGATGTAGCATTAAATTAAAAAGGCAAATCTATATGCATTGCTGCTGGAAGAGGTTCAACTTGTCCAGCCTGGGGATAACATGGAAGTTAGCAAGAAGTTCCTGGAAGTCAATTCTTAAGAATGAGTAGCCAGGGAAATAAGAGGGAATTTCTGGGAAGTCATGGAGAAGAAAGTGTATATCATCAGCTTTGTGGTGAAGATTGTTCACCTGTGCATGAGAGACAGCAGGAGAAGACTTTCATGGAGAAATAAAGCAGTGGGCACAAGACCCCAGAGCACCACAGGGCAGGGTAGAGAGACTGAGATGTGACTGGAGTCACATGGAGTCCCCAGAGGGACGCTGTCTGTGTCCTTCAGCCTCTCACGCTTCCCATATTGCAGTGTACTCCACTGTTCCCTGACTACTGCTCTCTCATTTCACCCCTCTGTAGGCTGTGAGGCCCACAGTTTTCATCAGGTGTTGAAAAATATCCTGTGTTGAGGGTGAAAATTACTGCTTCTTCATCTTTAATTCTCTTGTGTTTGTAGTGGGCATTATATTTCAAGGCCACAGAACTTGGGAGTTGCAAAATGGAAGTTTCCTTTGTTTTCTAAAAGAATTTAATCGTCTTGAACCTCTGTAGCAGACACTGTTGATGGCCTACAATGTTTCCTCAGCATTCATTATTCCAGTTCATGCTAACCCTGTGGCTTCTTACTGTACCTCTTTGCCTGAGGGCTTTCTCTGGCCCCTCCTGATGGGTAGTGCAGGCTGGAAGGACCAGAGAGTTAACCCGGAAGCAGATTTAGCTAACGACTGACTCAGCTTCTTCGTTCCCATTGATGGTGGGTGAGAATTCCAAAGGATGCTCTGTGCAGTCTCCCAGAGGTCTCACAGATTAAGCCCCAGGTGCCCACAGCAGTATCTGCCCAGCCTTTATGGGCTGACTTTATGCCTCACTTCCCCACTCCCTTGCTAGTATTTTCTGAGACTACTTCCCAAATAAGCCACTTGCACTCAAATCTTTGCCTCACAGTCTGCTTCTGGGGTAGCCCAAACGAAGACAGCCCCCCTTTCTACCAGAATACCTAATGCTTAATTCAGTCATTTCAGGCAAATGTAGTTACTTGCAGATTTTTTAGTCATTTCACATGTAAACTCAGTCAGTTGGGATTTTCCTCCCTGACATTGTTCCGTATAACCAGAATTCTAGGGGCCAGAGGAGGACAAGGGTTGTGGTGTTCACATGTAGGATGTAGATGGATTTTTGCTTATTTTCCAGTTTTCAGTTGCGGCACCTTGATTGTGTTCAGTATCTTCACTTTGTTCTTTCTGGGGAGAGTCCTCCCGTCTTTGGATGGTACCGAGGAGGAGAATCTGGGTGTCTATTTGCTTTGTAACCAGACTCTCAACCTCATTCTCTTTTCAGCAGCACCTTCAGTTATGATGCCAACGCCTGAAACTTTCAGGGGTTCTGCTGAACAAAGGGAGTTGCTTCTTGAATTTCCTCACTACTAGCCTTGAATTCCACTTTCTCAAGTCTACAAATCCAGCTATCCCTCTTGCTACTGCTACCCAGCTTCCAAAACATGATGGCTGCTGCTGCCTCTCTCGCTACCTTTATTTTTGTGGTTATGCCTTTTAAAATGTTTTGGCCAGGTGTGGTGGCTCACGCCTGTCATCCCAGCACTTTGAGAGGACTAGGCGGGTGGATCACTTGAGGCCAGGGGTTCAAGACCAGCTTGGCCAACATGGTGAAACCCTGTCTCTACCAAAAAATACAAAAATTAGCCAGGTGTAGTGGCACATGCCTATAGTCCCAGCTATTCGGGAGACTGAGGCATGAGAATCCCTTCAATCAGGGAGGTGGAGGTTGCAGTGAGCCAAGAGCACACCACTGCACTCCAGCCTGGGTGACAAAGCAAGATTCTGTCTCAAAAAAAAAAAAAGTTTGTTTTTTTTTATTGTTGCTTGGGAAGGGTTAGGTAATAATCTGTGTGTTCAGTCCATCATCATTATTATTATTATTATTATTTGAAACAGAGTCTCACTCTGTCACCCAGGCTGGAGTGCAGTGGCGTGATCTCGGCTCACTGCAAGCTCCGCCTCCTGGGTTCACGCCATTCTCCTGCCTCAGCCTCCTGAGTAGCTGGGACTACAGATGCCTGTCACCACGCCTGGCTAATTTTTGTATTTTTAGTAGAGACAGGGTTTCACCGTGTTAGCCAGGATGGTCTCAATCTCCTGACCTCATGATCCACCCACCTCGGCCTCCCAAAGTGCTGAGATTACGGTGTGAGCCACCATGCCCAGGCTGTTCAGTCCATTATTTTAAGTTGAACTGACTTCCTTCCTCTTACCAAATAGTTTTTAAACTGTCCAATCTGGAAGTTGGCAATGGTCACAGAGTGGGTCCCCATCTCACAGAGCGCTGATTCTCAGTCCTGGTCAGGCCTTAAGAATCCCCTGTGAACTTATTGAAACATAAAGACAGCTGGGCCCCGCTCCCAGAAGTTCTGATTTCAAGCCTGGAGTGGGACCTGGGAATCTGTATTTTAAGATGCTCTACAAATGATGCTTGCAGATTATTGTAGTAGAGAAACTCCCTGTAGAACTCCATGATGGATGATCAACCAGACTTAGATCTTCATTGGCAAGCTGTGCAAATAATTAGATGATTCTGAACATTAGGAAGTGATTCAATATATGTAACTCAAATCTGTATTCAGGGAACCTCTGTCTTTGTCCCTACTTCTACTCCTTGAGATTATGCCCCAATGCATGATTACGATTTGTATGACTGAGGGCGGCTACTATTTCCATTTCTCCCTTTGGGCTCTTCTTTTCTTTGGTGGACTCTTCTACTGCTTCTTCCTAGAGCATGTTTTTCAGACCCTTCACCATCCTGGGTAGCTGTTTCTGACAATTAACTTTGGTTTGTAAACACCGTGTGTGAAAATGTGGTGTTGCAAATGGAACCAAGTATTCTCAGTGTCTGAATTTCAGAGTACAGGGTAGTTGTTATGTCTCTAGAGTCAGATTTTGCATACATGAATATGGTCACTGATTATACTGTTTTGCTTGTTTGTTTTTAAAGCCCATTGTTACTGATGGTTCAGTTTATTGTTGGAGCCAGATGCTTTCCCCCAGTGAGATCTTCCATCCAGATCTTTAAATCAGGTCTCCAACTGCTGCACTCAATAATGAACTCTCTAACAATGTGTCGAATGAATTACTAGATGAATGAATGAATGAATGAATGAACCTTAACGGGAAGCTGAAGTGGCTTTTCTTGCTCTCGTAGGATTCTGCTGAAGTCCTAAGGGTGAGGATGGTAGGTGAAAGTTACCCTCACTTTCCAAGGAGAGGTACTAGAATGGACAAAGCAAGATGTGGTTACCTCATTCCAAAGAGAGATGCCAGACACTTCTATGCCAGACTTAATGGAAAAATATTAGAAAAGTTTCAATGGCCATCAACCCGTTCTCCTAACTCTAGTCTTCATAAGAAGACTACTGTAAATGTTTGAAATAATTATGAGAGAGGCACGGGGAAAGGAAAACTCAGCCCAGTAGGGGATGCTGTGATGTTTCCTCTCTTCTCTCCAAGTTTCTTTCCATGCTCTCCCTGCATATTTCTTATTTTCTGGCTTGTGGCCTGCTGAGATGCAGAATCCTGTGGTCCCATCTCGGTGTAGCCACAGGGAAGATGAAGGTGAGAGATCTTGGGAGAGGCTGGACCTGGGACACTCACGTGAAACAAGGTCTGCAACCCATATTTTACCAGCTGTGCTGAAAGAATGTTAGTTGGCACATCCTGGAATGGCAGGGTAAGGAGGTAAGGACTTCCTGCATTTGGGGTGGCTGGGATGGGTGAGTGGATACCATAGGTGATCACCAGGTTTAAGTGGTCTCGATGGGAGCTTGCCCAAGAGGTACGGCGACTCCAGTGGGACGAAGGCTTGGGATGGACTGTTGTGCCAAGAATTGGAAAGAAGGAAGCACCTGAGGTTATGCAGGAGGTACATTGCCCACAGCAGAGAACTGCATAGTATGGAGGCTTGTGTGGAGACACTTCCAAAGGCCCCAACAATGCACCCCACCGGGAGACAGGCTGACAACCTGCCATACACTGAAGGCCACTCCAGCGAAGTGCAAACCACAACCATAGTATTAACCTAGTATAACTATTTTCTCTAATCCCTCTTTCTCCTGCTTTGTCCCAGAGTAGGGAAGAAGTAAAGGAAGAACAGAAGAAAAACTCACAGTCCTCCTGCTTTGCAAAGCTGTGAGCCATAGATTAGGCATGAACTAGGAGAATTTATGTTTCAAATTGCATATGAGATGGTAGTTTCGATTTGAACTTGATGGGACCTGCTTTTCAGTAGCTAAGGAATAAATCAATGTCAGAATGAGACTGTTCTGTTGTTTTTTTTTTTTTTTGAGATAGGGTCTCACTCTTTTTCCCAGACTGGAGTGCAGTGGGGTGATTATAGCCTTGAATTCCTGGGCTCAAGTGATCCTCCCACCTCATCCTCCCGAGTAGCTAGGACTACAAGTGTGCACCACCATGCCCGACTAATTTTTAAATTTTTAGTAGAGACAGGGTCTCACTGTGTTGCCCAGGCTGGCCTTGAACTCCTGGCCTCAAGTGATTCTCTTGCTTCGGCCTCTCAAAGTGCTGAGATTACAGGTGTGAGCCTTGACACCCAGCCAGAATGATACTGTTCTTATTGAAAGTGATCGATCTGTCTCAGATGTTTTCTAAGGGTAGAAAAATTTTTGAAGAAAGGGTTGGAGGAACAAATGCAGCTATTTGGATAAATAGATGCAGCTGTTTCCTTTGGACCTCAGCAAGCTCAGCTGAGCCTGTGGGCAATTTAATATTGAATGAATGAATGACTGGTGATAATGGATTCTTCTCATTGTGTACTTCAAATCTCAGAGAGCTGCTAGTTTCTTGGACTTCTGAGGTCCTTGTGGTCAAATCAGCCATTCATTCATTCATTCATTTATTAATCCAATTTTAAATTGGGCTAGGCCCTTGAGGTCCTAAATGAGTGAAACAGGCCCTTGACAACCAGGAGCTTGCCTGGCTCTTGGAGGAGAGGATTCTACTGAGCTCTGAGGGACGACGGTTCAGGCCTGGGCTGGGAGAGAAGAGGAGATGTCCATTCAGGATGGGAGTGCCATCTCTTGGAGGTTGGGCATCCTGACATCCTGCTCTGACCCTGGCTTGCTCATTCATTCATTCATTCATTCATTCATTCATTCATTCATCTAAGAAATAAGTATTGAGCACCTACCTACTTTCAGGGTAATCTGGTTGGCATCTTTCTTAGAGTGGCATTCCCAATGGGCAGATTGTCCAGCATGGCAAGTCTGTTTCTCACTTTCTTAGAAATTCATATGGCAAAGAAGTGGTGTGGGTTAGACGTTTTGGAACTTCTATTTTCAAACTATTTACATCTCTGACTTCCCCAGTTGCTCCCCAGTACTCTGTTGACTTCAGACTGAACCTCTGAACTTGAAGTTAGGAGAGGGTTCAAACGATTCTCCTGCCTCAGCCTCCCGAGTATTTGGGACTACAGGCACATGCCACCATGCCCGGCTAATTTTTTATATTTTTTGTAGAGATGGGGTTTCACCGTGTTAGCCAGGATGGTCTCCATTTCCTGACCTCGTGATCCACCCGCCTCGGCCTCCCAAAGTGCTGGGATTACAGGTGTGAGCCACCGTGCCCAGCCATTTTAACTTGTAAGTCTGGCAGCCCTACTGCCAGGGAAAGCCTCTCTCTGGCCTGAGAAAGGCTGCAAGTTTCATCTCTTGGGTTTTTAGGAGGGCTCTTCCCCTACAAATCTTCCAACCATGGCAGTCAGGGCCTGGCTAGAACCTGCTGTTGACTCTCCTCACCTTGCCTTGTAGGAAGCAGAGAACGTGGATGGCCCCATGTGAACTAAAGATCAGGAGACCTGAATTCCAGATCATAGTCTGCCAGCAAGGTCACAGAACCTGTTGCTGGCAGACTCTGGGCCTGATTTTCCTATTTTGAGACAGTTGAGGATTCTATGGACTGTTGAAATATCATGCATGGATTTAGCTTTAGAGGGCAACTGGGACAGGAACATTTGTCCATGTGTCCTCTGTGTACCCACCCAGGGTGCTCTCTTTCTCTCTCTGTGTGTGTGTGAGTATGTGTGCTTGTGCGTGCTAGGGGATGGAAGAGGGATGCCAAACTGCCTGAGATGATGCAAGAAATGGCCTGTTAAGAGCCACCTGCCATGCTTTTTTGATGTGTACAACTCCTGTATTGACAGTGGCAGTCAGTGGGGGAGAGTAGTTGGGAGTTGCCCCAGTTTTATCTCAGTTCAACTTCCCCAGAATGACTCCCCCAACCTTTCTCACTCCTGGGAGAAAACGCAGGTTCTTTCTTCTGTCCCTGGAACAAAGCAGGCTGGTAAAAAGGAACAAAGACACAATGGCAGTTTGTTGAGCTGAGCTTGAATGGGCTCAGCGGCAGGGGGCCTGGCTTCTGCTCCAGGTGCCTGGGCCCAGGTCATCCCATCTGGGAAGCTGCTCCTGGCTATTCTTTGTTCAGTATCATTCTGAAATACAAGGCAAGGAGGAGAGGCAGAGCTACAGAGAATCTGAGGAGAATCCCGAAAAATAACTGCAACAAGGGAAGAGAGAAGTATATCCTGTCAAACGCTGCTTTGGCACCTAACTCTGGGATCACAGACATTTGGCAGGACAGAGAGGAAGACACTGAAAAGGGTTGGGTAAAACTCACACCAGGGCTGGCAAAGAAACCAGCACATTGTCAGAACTGCCTAGAAAGACAGAACACCACTTTGGGAGGCCAAAAGTCGGGAGTTCAAGACCAGTTTGACCAACATGGTGAAACCCCGTCTCTACTAAAAATACAAAATTAGTGTATACGGGGTGTGGTGGCACGCGCCCGTAGTCCTGGCTACTCAGGAGGTTGAGGCAGGAGAATCACTTGAACCCAGGAGGCAGAGGTTGCGGTGAGCCAAGATCGTGCCAGTGCATTCCAGCCTGGACGACAAGAGCATAACTCCATCTCAAAAACAAAAAGAAAGACAGAACACCAGGAGAGCTAAGGCATCTGTTGCCCTGATGCAGAACAGTGTTGGCTCTTGGTTTTAAGAGAGAAGTTGGTATGTGTTGCTGTGTTAGTCTGTTTGCACTGCTATAACAAAATACCACAGACTGGGTAATTTATAAACAATAGAAACATATTTCTCATAACTCTGTAGGCTGGGAAGTCCAAGATGAAGGTGACAATGTGTCCAAGTGTCTGGTGAAGGGCTGGTCTCTGCTTCTAAGATGACGCCTTGAACGTTGCATCCCCTCACATGGTGGAAGAGCAGAAGAAACAAACCCATTCCTTCAAGCTCTTTTATAAGGGTTTGAATCCCATCCATGAAGGATCTTCCCGCCTGGCTTAATCACCTCCTAAAGGGCCCAACTCTTAATACTATTATTGGCAATTAAGTTCCAACCTGTGAACTTTGGGAAACACATGCAGACCACAGCAGTAGTGGACACTGCTGTTGTGCCACTCAGCTCCCCTGAGACTCCTTTTACCATCCCCTTGGGGGTATCCTCTGCTCTGTGTGCTTTGTTGCTAACACTGGCACCTGTGCCTTTTGGAAGATTGTCCTGGGCAGTGGAGCCACCTTGCCTAACAGTGAGCCAGAGGAGCCTTGGAGTTGCATGTCCTCCCCCCGCCCTCTCCCTTCCTAGCCCAGGACGGTGTGTGAGTGCGGAAGCTCAGCGCCCAAAGCGAGACAGAGTCTGAGGCGTTATATATGTTCCAGAGCTCACCGTGGGATCAGGCTGAGGCTGGGGCTCCACCCGAAATGCACCCCACCCTTGGCTTCTTCCCCTTCTGTACCCTGCTTTCCCCACTTTCTTACTGATTTCTTCTTAATTAATTAGTTATCGAATTATTTCTCAGTTGACCACTTACACCTGAATCCCTGTCTTAGGATTAGATTCTGATGTGATTACAATAGTGGGGCAACCCCAGGAAGGCATTTCAGTTGACCTCTCGGGTTGTCAGGAAGGAGAACAGCTTCAACCGGCTATGCCCCAGAGCGGAACTGTCATTTAGAAAAGTCTGCAGATCTCTGGTGGAGGAGGAGGGGTGGATGTTATGAGTAGGGGCTCCTAGAGGTCAGCATCATCATCTCCAGTGTTTGCGTCTTCACTTGGGGATCTTTGAAGAAATTTATATGGGAGACTTGATTTACTCCACAGAGCATGTGTTTTAGACTCAGGCAGAACTGAGTTAATGTCCCACTTTTAAAATGTTATATTTATTTAAGGTGTACAACATGATGTTTTGATTTACATATACATAGTGAAAAGATGACTACAGTTAAGCAAATTAACAGATACATCTTTTCACACGGCTACCTTTTCTTTTTGTGTGGTAAGAGGATCTGAAATCTACTCTCAGCAAATTTCCAGTATACAACACAACATTATTAACAGCAGTCATCTTGCTATAGTTAGCTCTCCAGGCTTTTTCATCCCATAAAATGGCAACTTGCCCTTTGACCTGCATCACTCATTTCTTCCCTCTCCCCACCCCAGGTGGTCTCTACTCCACGCTCCACTTCTATGTATTCACATGTCCCACTTCTGACCCTTACTGACGGTATGACCTGGGGCAAGTTACTCAACCTCTCTGAGCCTTAGTTTCCGCTTATGTAAAATGGGGCTAATAGTGGTTCACAGCTCAGAGGGCAGTTGAGAGGGTTACATGTGCCTGCAATGGTAAACATGTTGGTAATGGTCCCTGAGTCTCAGTGTTAACATAACATAGAAGCCCAGGATGTCTTTTATCAGGAAGTCTTTCCAAAGTGGGACATGCCAACTGATAAATGATGCAGCTGGTCCATGATTTTTGTAAGAGTTGTTATGGCAACCATATTTTTAAGTCACAAAATTGGCAAAGAACGTGAAATTGGGACTATGTGACAACAAGAAGTGATGGGTTGACATAAATAGACCTACAAAGAGAAGTAGTAGCAGCAATTAAGAATATGAGAAGCAGGTACAGAAACATATATTAAGGGTGGGATAGTTGTATGTGACCAAGTGGGGGTCGGAAACCTGTCCCACGTCTGGACAGAAGGAGAGGTGCGCGTTTGGAAAAAGCATTGTTACACAGTCTCTCAGGGTTGCCTGAGCCATTCTTCTTGTTGGGCACCCCCTGGAACGAGAGAACAGACTGTCTCCCAAGTGATTCATTTCACTGTCCCAAGCGATTGGACAGGGGTCTTGTCTTGGGCTTCTTACTCCTGTGGTCCTCCTCCCTTTTGCTGTGTCCCACCTGCCTGTATCTCCACTAGCAGCTTCTTGGGGGAGACATGCCTTCTCTGTTCTCTTTCCATAAGTTCCCAGTAACTCCCGCTATCAGAGAAGTGCCAGGAATCCCCCCTCTCCACTTTCCCCTCCAAGGAATGGGAGGATATCAGAGTCATGGTCTCACTTGCAGCTGAGTGGTTGGAATAGAAATTTAGCAATTTGCATCATCAGAGTCATAGTGCCAGGTGGACACCTTGCGAAGTGCTTAAGAGAAGCTCCCCTGTCAGGAGGCCAGGAGAGCTGGAGTCTGGGCTCGATAGGGCAAAAGCTATTATGAGTGTAGGAGAAATGAAGGGCCTGCCATGAGAGGGGTCGGCTGCTTGTTCTGTTTCCACCCACCCCCACAGATGCATCCCCAGCCCTTCTCTGCACCCTAGAGGTTGACCCTGTGAATGGCACTTTTGAGGCTCCCTTGCCAGCTAGATTCTGCCTGGGTTTGAACAACGGGAGGTACCTGAGACTGAAGGGCAGATGGAAGGGGAGGTTCGCCCTCCACCCCTGCTTTGACAGTGGTGCCATACCCCCAGGAGCAGTCCCTTAACCTGGCTCCAGCTCTCGTTGGGCTCCTGTGCCGCCATTTCCTTCCCTTGCCCCCCAGTCCTCAGGGCAGTAATGCTGTAGTCTGTTGTCTCTGGGACCCAGTTACCCTTGTTGGTCCCGTTAGCCCCACCCGTACTGCTGAAAACAGCACCTTTATTAAATAAAGGCTTCTCATTTGAACCAGCTGAGTTGAATGTGTTACTTTCTAAGATCCTGATGGGCACATGGAGAAAGAGTAAAGGTGCCAAGCATCTCAATTTGGGTGGGACTGGCTTTCTGAGATAGTGGGGATGCAGGTTGGATGGCGGAAGAAGACTGCAGTGAACTGGAGAGCAACAGGGGCAAGGCCCAGGGATCAAGCTCAAAAGTAGAGCGGGGTCACGTGAGTCTAACCCACAGGTCATCATTGCTGGTCTATACTGGTGTTGAAACCTAGAGACTGCCCTCTGGTGAGCCAGGAGGCAGGAATCTCTAAGCAATGGAGAGGCTCACATTGCGAGCACAGTTGGATCTTCATTCTGGGGAATTCTTCTGCATCCATCAGGGCTCAGTCCCAATGGGATGGGGGCCCAGGGCTGAGCATGGGGCTCTAACCAGCCAATGGGCTCTGAGTCATGAGAGAAACTGGAGTAGGTAACATCAAGGCATGAGGTTCAGGGTTACTCTCATGGTCTTGGGGACTGAGTAGGAAAGAGACCAGGACCAGGCAGAAATGGACACAAATTAGCTGGTGACAGCTGTGTGGGGACACAATCTGAGCCCGTGAATGATGCAGCTTTGGGTCACTCTTTGGTGTTGGTAGGAGAAGGAAGGGATTATTACTGTGACAAAGATGGATGAGGAAGTCTTCATGAAAGCAGTGTTTTTGGCACAGGAAGGGCAACTGCAGAATATGTTTAGGAAGTGAGGTGCTGGTATGTTATGCACAGTGGAGGGATTCTGTTGGTAATACTCAGTATTTGCCTGGGTGTAGGAAGAGTTCTTCATAGGCCAGCCTCCCAGCCTCCTGGCCTCCTGACGGAGGAGTTTCTCTTAAGTCCTTCATGAGGTGTCCACCTGGCAGTAGCCAGGCCATCATGGTGCCCGCTCCTCTTTTGCTCCCTTCGCTGCTGGTGACCCAGGCGTGCCTGGACACAGTTCTACCCCTGACCCCTGGACATTGCTGCTTCTCTCCAGGCTTCAGCATGGGGCTGAAAGGGGTTAGGCCACAGTTCCTTTTCTATCGTGTCTCATGTCCCTTTCAGCATCTCCACCATAGAATGTACTGGGTAGGTAGGAAGATGCAAATGTTTTGGGGAAAAAAAAAAAAAAGCCAAGTGTGTAATATCTCACTTTATTTTTCTACAGCTGAGATTAAATTAGCTCTTAAGCCTTGATTTCCGCATTTTGGAGAAAACTTGATTTTGCCAGTTCTCATATAAATGTGCATCTGCCTCTGGACTTCATATTCTATTTCATTGGCCTGTCTATCCTTCCCTGAATGCCTCACCCTGTTAATTGCCACAGCTTTGTAATAAGTATTGTTCTCTGGTAGAATAAGTCTTGCCAGAAATTTGCCTTGGCTTGAATTTTGGGGTAGAATTGTCAAGTTCGCTATTAAATTTTGTTTCTCGATCTTGTTGCCAACTATCTTGCTGTACTCTCTTATTAGCTCTATTTCTTTTTACTAGATTATTTTGGATTTTCTGTGTAGACAGTCATATTTTCTGCAAATAATAACAATGGATTTTTCTTTCCTAATCTTTCATAACATTTTATTCTTTTTCTTATTATGCCAACTTCTAGTACAGGATGAATGGAAGGGATGGGAGCAGATGTTTGTATCTGGTTCCTTTCTTTAAGGGAGCACCAACTTCTTTGTAATTCTCATTACAAAGAGAGAGTCCTACTCTCAACTCACTTTTTTAGAAACTCCACTGCTTATCCCAGCAATTTGCCTCCCCCAGGATTCATTCTTCCCCCACTAGCCATACTTTCCCTGCTGCTGAGCTCTGTCTATGAGAATGTCCTGGGGCTCCAGAGGGGAATGGGAGGTGGCTTTTGACATTCTAGGACCCAGAGGGTAGCCCAGGATGAGCTCTTCCCTTCCAGATCTTCTCTCCATTTGCATATTTTGCAGGCAAGCTTCTTCATCCTTCACATTTTTCCAGTAAGTGGCTGTTGATTTAACTGGAAAGGCATGTGACAGTTGCTCTCTCTCTCTCTGCTCCACCCTCTTTGCCTCTCTATCTCCCTCTCTCCTCTTTCCTTCTCATTCCAAGGACAAATGGTCATTGTCAGAGAGGAGAAACCCACAAGGAGGAAGAATCACATTTTTCTTCATGTCCCATAATTTTTAAGACAACAGCTCCTCAATGGAGTTAAACTTCACATTTTTATGTGGAAGATCATTGGCTCCTTCCTTTCCTCTCAACCTTCCCCTTCCCCTTGTATACCTGGGCCCACTGGAAGTAGGAAGTAGCACTATCTCTCAATAACTGTCCCCTCAGCTCTGCTAAGATTGACATTGAAAAGCTTTGCAATTGCCACATAAAGGCTCAATCAAAGTCTTGGCCAAGGGCTACCCTCTTTTGCAATCTGGGATGGGGAGACTGTGTGGTTTTCCTCTTCCTGCTCCATAGCAGTATGACAGAACAAATGAGCTGGAGCTTTCAAGTTCAGTGATTTTTTTTTTTTTAATGAAGGGGGAAAAATGGGGGCTACTTTTCTAGACATGTGTTCACCAGAAAGTGTGGGATGTGGTTTGGTTAAATGTGTGTATTTCCATCGCAGTCCTTCTTTTCCAAGGGGCTTCAATTTGCATCAAAATGGCAGACTTGGGTAGGAGGGAGGGGTGACAGGGATGTCTTGTGAAGTGGCCATTTGGCCTTTTCAAATCTTGGATCCTACGGTTTTATTCAACTAACTCAAAGTTATGTATTGTGACAAACAAGGTTTAAACTTAAAATGTGACAGTCAATTCTCATTACTCATGGTAGTCATGTTCTACAAAGTCTTTGCAAACACTGAATTAGTGAATACTGAACCATTGCTCGTAGGAGAAGTACAGATTAAATTCATGCAAGCCACTGGTCACAATATTTTTGTCAAGAGATCAATACATAACTTTATGTGTGTTCTTATTTAAAGACACCCTATTTAATGTATATTGTTGATTCATTAACACTGAACTCACTTCCAATAGCAACATAACTCATTCTTGAATGAAACTTATCTAACACACATTTTCTCTGTAAGGTGCATCAGAGCCTTCTTGTACTTAAGAACAATAGACAGCACTTTAGCACTGTGCTTGGGGACCATTTTAAACAGCAAAATCGCCAACAAAAGCAAAAACATCAAAAGACATGGCACTAAATAGGCCTCAGAAAGGATAATTGCTTTACTGTATGAGAGCTGAAACAAGAAGGCAGAGTGTCAGCTTGTTCAACCTCATTGGGAATGTGCACTGGACAACTCAAATTATTCTCTGCTTTGTGCATGTACACAAATGACTGCAAAAGCACCATGAATACTGATTTTGGAGTTACAAATAAATTTTAGCTCATAAGAAAATTCACAAATACAGAATTCAAGACTGTGGAAACTATGTACTAACTATATGTTTCTAACTATATGTAGAAAAGATGTGCATGAGAAAACATCTATTAAAATAGTGTGTAAAAACTTTTAAAGAAATAGATGCTATTCTTTGAACATCTCCTGGAGACGATGTGCCATGTGCTTCCAACAGCTACTTACAAGGGAACCCTGTTAACAATCTACACGTTACTTTGCACGTCGACTTCATTCCTATATCAAAGGCTTTCAGGTGAAGAGATTTAACCGCCTTTAAATGATCAAGTGAAAATGAGGTTTAAACATGGTTCCATATGTCAAATGTGCCTCATGAAACCTGGCGCCAAGAAGGTATACAGTGCAGGTGTGTTCTTACTTCCTATCCTTTCTCCCATTTGATTTTTATCTCTTCTTTCTTCACTTAACAGAGGTGCCAAAATGGTAAGAGCATAGTTGGGAGTGGGGAGGGTGTAAGTGAACCATTCTGGCCAAGAAATTTCTAAGTTTCCAAAGAAGAGTTTAGTGCATCCTAGGTTTAGTACATAAGAGCAGATCTTGGGAAGGCCACAGAGGCAAATACTTGGTCTCAAATGTGTTTTTTGACATCTTCATGGCCTCAGAAGTCTAATGAGCATGTCCAGGTGGAAGGGAATGCAGCCATTTTGTTCTATTTTGATTTCAGCCTAATGCAAAGTTCTTCCTACAGGGTTTTAAGTCTCTTTGTGTAGTAAATAAGTACTGTGAACAATTCTCCATCGATCTGCAAAGCAGAGACAGAGGAGGGAGCCATCGCTGGTTTAGGAGCTGAGCATGTCAGTCTTGTTCCTCAGTGCTGAGTTTGTGATCTGACCTCTTGGACTCTGTGTGTTCCTCCCTGCTTTTAGTTTTTGCTGTCTGTAGATTAGACCCTTAGCCTACCGTGACTGGCAGAATCACCCTGTTCTTTTCTGGACCACCTCTTATGTGCCCTCTGCACCAACTTCATTCTATGTCTGTCCTCACTGATGTTAAGACAGGAGCATATATGTCCAGCCAGAGGGATGTAGTTTGGGGAGGACCAAAGTGCTTTCTGATTATTTCACCTTCAAAGGTAGCAAGGAAATTGGTACCCAGGTGTATTAGTTTCCTATTGCTACTGTAACAAATCACCACAAGCTTAGTGGATTAAAACAACACAAATTTATTCTCTTATAGTCCTGGAGGTCAGAAGTCCAAAATGAGTTTATGAGGATAAAATCAAGGTGTCAATCATCATGATGAACGAAAGGCAGGACTAGATTGCAGCTCCAACTCAAACGGACAGAGCAGGGTGTAGAGGCTTGCATTGAGAATTTTAGCTCCAGAATGACTGCAGGAAGAAATCAGGAATCCCAAGAGGACCCACAGACCCTCTAAAGGAAGCAGACTGCTCCTGCAGGACCCAGGAGACACCCCAAATACTATGAGTGCCCAAACCATAGAATTGGGAAAGGGAGTTCCTCTACCTTTGAACACACACCCCCTACTGGGGAAACTGAACGTCTAGTTTCCTGGAGAAGATTCCAACCTTACCTGGAACTGAGTCAATTTAGAGAGTTGAGCGAAATACAGGGGCAGAGGAAGCAGTGGGAAAGGCCCTGGGAGCTTGCTGGGTTCCCAAGCAGGCCGTTCCTGTCTGGCATCACAGGGATCCTTCAGGAGGATGTCCAGAGGTGTGAGGAAAATGCCAAAGAGAGAAGGAAGTCTCCAGCTGAACTTTGTAACAATTCGAACCAGTGGAGAAGCCTTCTGGCCAGAACTCGAGAAGGGCGCGAATCTGGCGGGCAGACTCCACAGGTGAGGGAAGAACTAAAGCTCTTTTCTTTTGCAGCTGGGAGACGGGTAGCCTGGGGCAAGTTCTCAGCCCTGCTTGCCCACAGCCTGGAAACAGACTTGGTGCTGTTAGGTGGTGCATGTTACGAGTGAGACCGGCCCTTTGGATTGCACGGGAGCTGGGTGAAGCCTGTGACTGCTTTCTTTCCCTCACTTCCCTGACAACCTCCATGACTCAGCAGAGGCAGCCATAATCCTCCTAGGAACATAACTCCATTGACCTGGGAACCTCACCCCCATCTCCCACATCAGCCGCAGCAAGACCCACCCAAGGAGAGTCTGAGCTCAGACATGCCTAGCCCTGCCCCCAACTGATGGTCCTCCCCTACCCACCCTGGTAGCTGAAGACAAAGGGCATATACTCTTGGGTGTTCTAGGGTCCTGCCCACTGCTGGTTCCTCTCCATATTACCACAGCTGATGCTCTCTGGAAAGTGCCACCTCCCAGCAGGAGGTCAACCAGCACAGAAATACAGCATTAAACCACCAAAGCTAAGAACCCTCACAGAATACATTTCACCCCCCTGCCACCTCCACCAGAACAGATGCTGGTATCCTCAGCTGAGAGACCCACAGACGATTCACATCACAGGACCCTGTGCAGACAACCCCTAGTCCCAGGCCAGAACCTGGTAGACTTGCTGGGTGGCTAGACCCAGAAAAGAAATAACAGTCACTACAGCTCAGCTCTCAGGAAGCTACATCCATAGGAAAAGGGAGAGAGAACTGCATCAAGGGAACACCCCATGGGACAGAATAATCTGAACAACAGCCTTCAGCCCTAGACCCTCTCTCTGACAGAGCCTACCCAAATGAGAAGGAAACAGAAAACCAACTCTGGTAATATGAAAGAACAAGGCTCTTTAACACCTCCCCCAAAATCACACTAGCTCACCAGCAATGGATCCAAACCAAGAAGAAATCCCTGATTTGCCTGAAAAAGAATTCAGGAGGTTAGTTATTAAGCTAATCAGAGAAGCACCAGAGAAAGGTGAAGCCCAGTGCAAGGAAATCCAAAAAACAATACAAGAAGTGAAGGGAGAAATACTCAAGGAAATAGATAGCATAAAGAAAAAACAATACAAAATTCAGGAAACTTTGGACACACTTTTAGAAACGTGAAATGCTCTGGAAAGCTCCAGCAATAGAACTGAACAGATAGAAGAAAGAAATTTAGAGCTCAAAGACAAGGTCTTCGAATTAACCCAATATATATACACACCACATATATATACATATATATGATGGAGTACTACTCAACCATAAAAAGGAATGAATTAATGGCATTTGCAGTGACCTGGATGAGATTGGAGACTATTATTCTAAGTGAAGTCTAAGTGAAGTAACTCAGGAATGGAAAATCAGCCAAACATCATATGTTCTTACTGATATGTGGGAGCTAAGCTATGAAGATGCAAAGGCATAAGAATGATACAATGGGCTTTGGGGACTTCGGGGGAAGTGTGGGAGGGGGGTGAGGGATAAAAGACTACAAATAGGGTGCAGTGTGTACTGCTTAGGTGATGGGTGCACCAAAATCTCACAAATCACCACTAAAGAACTTACTCATGTAACCAAACACCATCTGTATTCCAATAACCTATGGAAAAAAATTAAGCTCAAGGTTAAAAAAAGTTATTGGTAAATAAAAATATAAATGTCTCAAAAAAAAAGTAAAATAAGGGCCGGGCACGGTGGCTCAAGCCTGTAATCCCAGCACTTTGGGAGG
>NC_045453.1:56862952-56864145 GCF_002776525.5 Piliocolobus tephrosceles | reverse complement strand
AAAAAAAAAAAAAAAAAAAAAAAAAGTAAAATAAAATCAAGGTGTCCACAGGGCTGAATTCTTTCTGGAGATTATCTTGATTTTTAGCTTTTAGAAGTTGTATGCATTCCCTGGCTTGTGGCTCTTTCAAAGCATAACGTTCCAGCTTCTGCTTTTGCCATCACATTTCCATCACATCTCATCACATTTTAAACACTTCTATTTATGTATGTATGTATGTATGTATGTATGTATGTATGTATGTATATATATCTTTTAAAAATAGAGATGAGGTCTCACTATGTTGAGCAGGCTGGCCTCAAACTCCCAGCCTCAAGTAATTCTCCCACTTTGGCCTCCCAAAGTGTTTGGATTGCAGGTGTGAGCCACTGCACCCAGCCTCACTGCATCTCTCTCTCTCTCTCTCTTTTTAAACTTTATTATTTTTGCCTTCCTCTTATTAGGACCCTTGTGAGTACAGTGGGTGCACCCAGATAATGCAGAATTATCTCCTTATCTTCAGATGCTTACCTTAATCACACACGTAAAGTCCCTTTTGCCATAGGTAACATATTCACAGGTTCTGGGGATTAGGATGTGGACATATTTGTGGAGGGTGTCACTATGTAGCCCCCACACTGAGGTATAGAAGCCTCACTCAGTCAGAGCCACTTCAGTGGAATTGTCACATGATATTAAGAGAGGTTCTTAGCTAAACCCTGCTTGGAGCAAAGGAGTCAGGCTCAGGTAGAGTAATCTGCGAACCAGAAACATAAGCATGATGTGTGTTTATGGTGCTATAATAAGAATAACCTTGGAGCTGAAACTGGGACTGCCTCTTCATTAAATGCTCAGAGACCTGGAAAGCAGTGGCCTCACCATGAACAAAAATGCTGTTGTGAATATGTGCAATCTAAACACTCAGCTGGGCTCATACCTGTAATCCCAGCACTTTGGGAGGCCGAGGTGAGAGGGTTACTTGAGCTTAGGAGTTCGAGACCAGCCTGGGCAACATAGTGAAGCCCCATCTCAACCAAAAATACAAAAATGAGAGGGGCATGGGCCTGTGGTCTCAGCTACTTGGGAGGCCAAGGTGGGAGGACCATTTGAGCCCAGGAGGTTGAGGCTGCAGTGAGCCATGATTGTGTCATTGGACTTCAGCCTGGTTGACAGAGGAAGACCCCATCTCAAAAAAAAAAAAAAAAAAAAAAAAA
>NC_045453.1:56808081-56862552 GCF_002776525.5 Piliocolobus tephrosceles | reverse complement strand
AAAAAAAAAAAAAAAAAAAAAAAAAGTAAAATAAAATCAAGGTGTCCACAGGGCTGAATTCTTTCTGGAGATTATCTTGATTTTTAGCTTTTAGAAGTTGTATGCATTCCCTGGCTTGTGGCTCTTTCAAAGCATAACGTTCCAGCTTCTGCTTTTGCCATCACATTTCCATCACATCTCATCACATTTTAAACACTTCTATTTATGTATGTATGTATGTATGTATGTATGTATGTATATATATCTTTTAAAAATAGAGATGAGGTCTCACTATGTTGAGCAGGCTGGCCTCAAACTCCCAGCCTCAAGTAATTCTCCCACTTTGGCCTCCCAAAGTGTTTGGATTGCAGGTGTGAGCCACTGCACCCAGCCTCACTGCATCTCTCTCTCTCTCTCTCTTTTTAAACTTTATTATTTTTGCCTTCCTCTTATTAGGACCCTTGTGAGTACAGTGGGTGCACCCAGATAATGCAGAATTATCTCCTTATCTTCAGATGCTTACCTTAATCACACACGTAAAGTCCCTTTTGCCATAGGTAACATATTCACAGGTTCTGGGGATTAGGATGTGGACATATTTGTGGAGGGTGTCACTATGTAGCCCCCACACTGAGGTATAGAAGCCTCACTCAGTCAGAGCCACTCAGTGGAATTGTCACATGATATTAAGAGAGGTTCTTAGCTAAACCCTGCTTGGAGCAAAGGAGTCAGGCTCAGGTAGAGTAATCTGCGAACCAGAAACATAAGCATGATGTGTGTTTATGGTGCTATAATAAGAATAACCTTGGAGCTGAAACTGGGACTGCCTCTTCATTAAATGCTCAGAGACCTGGAAAGCAGTGGCCTCACCATGAACAAAAATGCTGTTGTGAATATGTGCAATCTAAACACTCAGCTGGGCTCATACCTGTAATCCCAGCACTTTGGGAGGCCGAGGTGAGAGGGTTACTTGAGCTTAGGAGTTCGAGACCAGCCTGGGCAACATAGTGAAGCCCCATCTCAACCAAAAATACAAAAATGAGAGGGGCATGGGCCTGTGGTCTCAGCTACTTGGGAGGCCAAGGTGGGAGGACCATTTGAGCCCAGGAGGTTGAGGCTGCAGTGAGCCATGATTGTGTCATTGGACTTCAGCCTGGTTGACAGAGGAAGACCCCATCTCAAAAAAAAAAAAAAAAAAAAAAAAAAAAGAAAAGGCTAAACTCTTAGAAATGGAGAATAGAATGATGGTTACTAGCACCTAGGTGGTGCTGGTGGTGGGAGGAGAAAGGTAGTCGTTGGGGAGATGATGGTCAAAGTGCACAAAATTTCAGTTAGGCAGGCAGAGTAAATTCAAGAGATCTATGGTACAACGTGGTGTCTAGTGCTAATAACAATGTACCGTATTCTTGGAAATTGCTAAGAGTAGATTTTATGCGTTCTCACCACAAAAAATGATAAGCATGTGATGGGATTCATATGTTCATTAGCTTGATTTGGCCATTCCACAGTGCATATGTATTTCAAAACATCATGCTGTACACCATACATATAGGCACTATTTATTTGCCAATTAAAAAATAAATTAGTTAATTCTTAAAGACGTTGTTGTAAAGACAATGTGACTGTGGATGGTGATGCCTTCCATGGTCAACACTGACTGCCCAACCTGCTTCTTTCCCTTGACATTCCCACAACTCTCTGCTGATGGTGGAGTTGATCCTCACCATCGGGGGAGGATAATAATGAAAGGAAGGAGGAGGACTAATTCCCAGAGTTCAACTGCAGTTCCCTCTTCATAACACAAAGACCATTTGCTGAAATAAAATCAAACTGCAGGACCTCAATTTACCATTTTGGGGGAGTTCGCCAAACCATGCTTGAATCCTGTTGTGAACTTTGCTGCTAGCTGATGTAGCACCAACAGCTCAAATGATGAGGAAATCATCAAAGTGTTTGCTGCAGACTCGTGTCCCCTTTGGGGGCCCAGACCTTTGATAAGCTTCCCTTCTCTACGTTTAGTCAAGTAATGGATAAAATCTTAAGATCGACACAGGTTCTTCAATCAATATTCTTTCAACCAGCTATAATCTACCTAATTATAAATATGACCTGGTCTGTATGTCTCTGTCTTCCCACGGGGCTCTCTTGAGGGAAGATAACAAAAGTTTAACTGAACTCTTAAAAAGATAGAGCCTTGACATTCATGAAAGACTCATCCTGGAACTTAGAATTCCGTTGGAAACCCCTAGTTATATAACCACCACCATGGCACACAATTTCTTCCAGAAGATGTATTTTTTTCCTCTATAGGTTGGAGCATGAATGTATGAATCACTTCTTATTTATGTTAAATTACATTTTTATAATTTATAAATTATATTAAATTCACTCATGCCATGGATTGGAACAAGAGATTCTGTATGTTCATTATATTCTTTAAAGTTATCCAAACTTTAGATGGGCTAAAATCTATCATTTTCTTAGAGAATCCTTAACTCTTCACCTAAAAACATCTTCATTTCTTTCTTTACTTTCAAAACCAGCACCAGCTTCCATTCCCAGAAAACCATTGGCTTTCTTTTAGGGGCATATTCCTCCCACTAAGGAATACAGTTTTTTATTATTTCATGAGAGCATGAAATACAATATTGAGTAAATACAATACTGGGTAAAGAACAAGAAAGCCTCATTGAAATGGGACTGCTTTATGGTTGGGTAGGCTTAGCTACTGGGGTGCAAGATGGAAACTTACACTTCCCAAAATAATGAATGATCACATCATGGATCTTTGAGATTGCTGACAAAGTCACAAATAGCAAAGCTGCCAGTATCAAGGGCTACCATATGTTATATCAATTACATGTCTCTGTACTGTCCACAATGAAGACATACCAACTTCTTTTTGTTTCAAGCACCATTCTAGAAGGACTGAATCTAGATCCTCTGTGACAATTACGATTTCTATCATATATCTCCAGAGTGACAGCTTTTCTTCCTCTTTTCTCCCTAATCCAGTCCCCAGTCTCCGGCTGCCCCTCATCATAATTATGTGTAATGTTGGCTGATGCTATACTTGGATGTACAGGGAAACTGTAGCTTCTTGATTTTTCTACCATTGATTGAATCTTCGGGAGCCCCCATCTCATGGGAGGTGGGGAAGCTATTCCTGATATACAGTCTTTTTGAATGTACATAGGCTCCCTTCAGTTGAAATCACTCATTTCTGGACACATGAAATCTTTTGGGTTTCAGTCCCTGCCCTTGCTACTTTCTAATATGGTTGAGCTTCCAGGGACCTCCTGTTGGAGGAGAGGAAGAGGAAGATCTGAATCATATACTGTTCCAGAATTCTGGATCCTTGCTGGCTCTGCTGCAGGATGGATTGCTGAGGAATAATGTGCCCCGTCTGGTCTTTTGGAGTCTGTGGTCCTGGCCACTTGTCCTTGATAGCAAAGGCACCACACATAATGATCACTTTGACCTGACTCTGGGCCTCTGCCCATCTGCTGCCCCTAAGTAGGGCATATGGGAATTTATGGATCCCTGCACCTCACCGTTTGCTGTGGCATATTAGGGCATTGGTCAGACTTCTCCATCTCCCTGCCTCCTCCAATAGCTGCATCACCATTTCTCTAGAACATCTGCAGGGCTCCTTTTAGAGGTCTGGGGCCTCCCCCAGTGAGCCCAGGGAAGCATCCCATTGCTGCCTTCCTGCCCCATGATCTCAGGCTTCCCTACACTTAGATATCTGTTTCTATAGCTTTCCCACCTCCACCACCTAGATTTAGCCCCTGAAGGAGAAAGCAAGGACAAATGCATTCAGCCTTCAAGTATTTTCTTTCTTTTCCACCATCCACTGAGGCTGGAAGTGATGGACTCTGTTTTCTTCTTCCTCTATGAAAAGGACTTCCTCTACATCATAGCCTCCTTCGGAGGGCCATTAAGCTTCCTAGGTCAGTGTTAACGGTGGAAGAGCATCTTCTCTTACATGATGGAAGTAACCCTGTGATTTGAGTTGACCAGGTATGATAGGAAGTCCGAGATGACTAGGGACTTGAGACCACAGGAGATAAAAATACCCTGGTTTGATAATCCCCAAACATAACCACTATGTGTGACACAATGTTCTGAATTCATCTAGGAGAAATTCTGTTCCTAGAAGTAATTGTTTCAAAAATAACAAAATAACTATTACAAATAACAGTCTGCTTATGTTATGCTAGGCATTTTCTAAGATAATTTAATCCACATACAATCCTATGATGTCAGTGCTATTATGATTCCCATTTTACACATGAGGAACTAAGGTCCGGATAGGAGGTAAAGAATCTGTTCAAGTTCACAAGGTTAAATAAATAATTATTATTTGACCTCAGTTCTGGCTGGCTGGGACCACGGGCCCTTCCATCCTGCCTGCCCCCACCCCCAGCCTCTTTCTTCATTCAACTTGTCAGCTGCCCAGTCTGCTCTCCCCTAAACATTCTGCATCTGATGTGCTGTTGAACCAAGTTACATGCTGTTCTACTTATGGTCCATCTAATTTTCCCTCTTCTAGGTCTTTGTTGCTTCTGTTCCCTTTTCCCGGGATACCCTTGAGGCTCTCACCATTCCCCATGCCCCAAACCTTCTCTGATCCCCACAGCCAGAAGCTGTTTGTGTCTAAATTCACTCTATCTTTGCAGTGTCTCTCCAGTGTCTCAACTTTCATGTAGAATTATTCATACATTACCTCGGGAATCACCTTGAGATTCAGGCTTGCATCTCCATCCTGTTTCTCCACAGCATCTGGGGCAGAAACTGCATGAGTGAGTAGAAGACCCTTTTCTCTGCACACTGGGCCAACCCTGCAGCAGAGTTCAGTAAAGGCTTATGTTAGGACCTTGCCTAGGAGCTGGATCCAGAACTGGGAACCCCAAGGTTGGCGTGAAGTGAGACTCCGGAGACTAATTCTTTCATCTCAGTCTGTGACTCGCATGTGGAAATTCAGTCTAAGAAGTCACCAGAGGGATACAAGGACTTTGAGTCTGCACGGCTTTCTGTTCTAAGGGCATCTCTGGGTTTCCTCCCTGCTCTTTGGAGGCAAAGCCTTCTGCCTATTTCCCTATTTAGCAATTTTTCTAAGTTCCAGTAAAATAACCCCCGCTCCTCAATTTGTTTTATCTGAAGAAAGTGCCAAACCCATTACTGGAAAATGAAAAAAACTGTCCTGTTTCATGAGCTCTTTGAACATCTGTACAGTAGTATCCAGTTCAAGATTTCAAGATTGTTTCTTTCTTTCTTTTTAGATACAGGGTCTCACTCTGTTGTTCAGGCTGGAATGCAGTGGTGTGATCATAGCTCATGACAGACTTGAACTCCTGGGCAAGCAATCCTCTCACCTCAGCCTTTTGAGTAGTTAGAGCTAGATGTATGTGTCACCACAGCTGGCTAATTTTTTCATTTTTTTATTTGTAGAGATCAGGTCTTGCTACATTGCCACAGTTCCTGGCCTCAAGTGATTCTCCTGCCTCAGCCTCCCAAAGTGCTGGGATTATAGGTGTGAGCCACCATGCCCCACCTCAAGATTTATTATTGTTATTGATGTTGCATTTGAAGCTATTGGCATGACCCATAGCCTAATGATAAAGGGATTCAACAGTAAGACATTGAAGGTAGATGGATCTAGACAGCCTCTGAGGCAGTCATTTGTAGGATCAGAGTAGGGGTCTTTGCCAATTAATGTGTTCACATTCCTGCCATTGGAGGAATCAGATTAAACTGTGCTTAAAGGAAATAAAGACATTTACTGTGGGAATCCAGGCTGCCCTGCTAATGAATTGCCCTATGTAGTAGTGAGGTTTCTCCCAGTCGAGGGCTTAAAGTGAAGACCTTACTTAGTAAAATATATGTTGATTAAATAAATGTGTTCCTCACGTAGTGGTTCCACCACTGGACACTCAGGGTTTCTGTATCCATGTCCCTCTAGGGTACAGCTATCCAAACTTCTGCCAGGGATGAAACAGACAAAAAGTGTGTTTGTGCTGCTATTTAAGAGGGCATGAGGCTGGGCATGGTGGCTCACACCTATAATCCCAGCAATTTGGAAGGCCAAGGCAGGTGGATCACTTGAGGTCAGGAATTTGAGACCAGCCTGGCCAACATGGTGAAACCCCACCTCTACTAAAAATACACGAATTAGCCAGGTGTGGTGGTGCATGCCTGTAGTCTCAGCTACTAGGGAGGCTGAGGCAGGAGAATCACTTGAACCCAGTAGGCTGAGGTTGCGGTGAGTCAAGATTGTACCACTGCACTCCGACCTGAGTGACAGAGCGAGACTTCATCTCAGAAAAAAAAAGAGGGCACCAAACACCTACTATGTACCCACAAAAATTAAAATTATAAAAGAGGGCATCAGCAATCCCGGGAGGTGATGTGTCTCTGGTTGGTGCACCTCAGGAGATGCTGCATTTGCCTCATATCACCATGTGAGATAAAGTAGCAAATGTAAGAAGTCATGTGTGCCCATTTCTGCTTGCCAGCAAAATTTCACAAAGCCTCTGACTGTGACAATGTGCTGCCCTTCAGAGGAATGCTTTGAAGACAAAACAGGATAGAGCCAAAACTTAGGATAGCCATAGTAAAATCCGATGAAAGTTTTCAATTGACAAAGAAATGCAGTTATTTTTTATGACATGTAGCATTTTAAGGTAACAACCAGAACCACAGCTGACAACATCCTATCGGGACCCATGTCTCTTGCCTGAGTCACTATATTTCTTAAAAGATGAATGACCCTAGCCCTTGCCTTTTCCTGCACGTAACATCTGATAGTGTTAATGATTGTGCTTCTGTAAACTACAACCAGATATACTTTTGCACCCAAGCTTTGATGTGATTGTACATGTGCTAAATCTTCATCACCTGCATATAAACTGTGAACTAAAAGACAGCTTTGGAAGTGTTTGACAGAACCTCTCTGAAAGACTCCTCTCGGGCTATAGTCCTCAGTAAGACTTCTGAATAAAACCAACTTGAACTCTTTAAAAGTTTGATGTTTATTTCTTTAGAGAGCATTTGGCTGCTAGGAGGCCCAAAGCAGAACCACAGCTGAGTCAGCCAGCAGTGGCTTGGGTGAAGACTGCACACTGGGTTGTGGTTGGCCCTGTATTTGCCTTGTCTTTGAGTGCGAGCAAACCCCCTCCCCTCCACCTGCTTTTCTTGGGGCCCAGTTGCCTCTCAGCACAACCTGCTTTACCGTTTGGCTCCTGAATCATTTGCAAATAGCTCCATGTGCATTCAAGTCAAATGTGTTAAGAGCCCCTCCACGCCCATTTCTCTCATTAGGGAAAAAGACAGGCAGGAGCACTAGGGTGATTCCCTCTGGTTTGCCTGGAATCCTGGAGTCTCAGTTATGGCCGTTGGATTGGATGTGCTCTTGGCCTGCCGGAGGGAGGCACAGTATCTTCTCTGCAGTTTAAGATTCTGCTGGGAGGCCAGAAACCAGCGGAGGGTCCACTCCTTAGGAGTCAGGAGTGCAGTCCCAAGTGCAGTTCGCCGCATCAGAGTAAAAATCTTGGGGCAATATCTTGGCTCCAGCAAGCATTAGCTGTACCCTTAAGCAAGGCATTTCCTCTTCAAACTCAGATCTCCTCACCTAAGAGAGGGGTGAGTTGAATTATATGTCCTTATAAGGCCTTTCCTGGTCTGCAATGTGTGTGTGTGTGTGTTTGTGTGTAAGCGCGCGCACCCATCCTTGTGAGCCAAAGGAAAGATTGCTATTAAATTGGAAGGATATGTTTCAAAGCCATCATTTTTCCTGTAGAAATAGAACTCACTTTAAGTTTTCTGATTACCTCCTACATGTCACATTCTGTCTTCCTCTTTAAGTCTGGATGCCTTCTCAAGACGGAGGGCCTGAAGCCATCTTTTGATTTCTTCAATTTGTGAAGCAACTTATTTTAAATGTTGAATGCTGACAGAAAAGTCTTTAATAGCTTCATTACAGAGCCATCGTTTTTCTTATTCTGGCTGAGGAAATGGATCTGTTTTGCTAAATGAGATTAATTTTTCAATATATATAATAATAGGCATAAGTGTGTACATCTTAGCATATTAAAAGTGTCTTAAGCTTACCATTAATTAGTCTTGAGAAGACTAAATACAAGTGTAATTAATTTATTACCAGTTGGAGGGATGAATAGTCACAGTGCAAACAGCAGCTTTCATTGGAACAAACAAGACTGTTTTAGAATGAAGGCATCACATCCGCTCAGGACCATGGTTCCTTGCTTATTTGCACACATGAATACACTCTGGGGCTATTGGCTTGAAGGATATAACTGAGAGGAGGCTGGCTGATGCTATGAGCTACCACTGTTCTAAAAATGCCTTCAATAAGTTCTTTCTCTCTTTCAGGGTTGGACTGTTAGGTAGTTATTACTTCACTCATATCTAAATATACTAACGCCTTAAAAGATAGGTAGAGAAAGCACTTAAAACCTGTGACTGAATTCCATGTTAATTATTTAATTGGATAACAACACTACACTTTAATCACTGGAAAATCACAAATACACACTGATATTTATAAGTTTTTTCAGTTAAATTTCAATGAAAGGAAGATGGTATATTCTAGGACAAAAAGGAAAAGGGTGATAAATCCTGCTGACAGACTTGACTGGTACACAGTCCATTCCTAAAGAATCTCCTAACTTGGCTAAGAGCCAGGATAGAATAATAAATAAAAATACAATTATTATATTTATAGAAATGTACATAACATAAAATTTTACTTGCTTGGCTTTGAAATGCATCATGTAATTTTATAATTTTGTAATTACACAATGCATTTCAAAGCCAAGCAAGTAAGAATTTTTGTAAATCAGAATTAACAGTTTTGCTTAGGCTAATATTACAGTGCGTTTGCATTTTCTTATCTTTTCCTTTTGAGATGGAATCTTGCTGTATTGCCCAGGCTGGAGTGCAGTGGTACGATCTCAATTCACTGCAACTTCTGCCTCTGGGGTTCAAGCGATTCTCCTGCCTCAGCCTCCTGAGGAGCTGGGACTACAGGCATGTGCTACCACGCCGGCTCATTTCTATATTTTTGTAGAGATGGGGTTTTGCCATGTTGGCCAAGCTGGTTTCAAACTCCTGACCTCAGGTGATCTGCCCATCTTGGCCTCCCAAAGTGCTGGGATTACAGGTGTGAGTCACCGTGCGGCCTGCATTTTCTGAGCGTGCAATGATTGGGCTGAAGTTGAGTTTGCTGGGTGGGGATAGAAAGAAACGTTGGCTGAAACTTCAGTCAGAGAAACAAATCAACAAATAATAAAAACAATCAAACAAGCCAACAATTCCTTCTCTATAAAAAATGAGGAATTGATCAAATATGGATGGGTCAGTCCCAAACCAGGTACCATTTGTATAGCTACCACTTCAAAATGAATCAAGAAGAAATGAAGACGTGTACATACAGTCACCACAAACGTATAACAATACGAACAGATTCAGAAGTGATATTTATGCAGCGCTAGGATGCTATTTTGCAACATGCAAGGAAGACTGTCAACACTTCTAAGACCACGGGGATGCTGAGAGTCTTGGGGTCACTAAGAATCTGAGGTGAAGTTTCCCAGACTATAAACAAGAACAGGGATCCCTTTGTGTCTCACTGTAGACAGGGTACACTGTGAAGAGTTCAGGAGTCTTTTGAAAGACTGAGTCTTTTGTAATCTTCCCATATATAACCAAAGAACAGGGATGAAAAAGTGTGGCTATTTCTCTAATAAATCACAGTGGATGGGGTTTCCAAATAAACTCCCTCCAAATAAACTGTTCAATATCACTTCTCCATTCTTATCATGTGCACAGTTGAAAAGCACATTCACGAACCATGGCCTCAATGGGCTTTCCCAACAGTCTTGCAAAGTAGGAAGGGCAGGTATTTTCATCATCGCCATTTCATTAAAGCAAAACTGAGACACAGAGAGAAAACATCATGAGTTTAAGACTTGAGTCTTAGAGTTAGGACCTAAAGCCAGGTCTTTGGATTCCAGGTAGAGTTCCTTTTGTAAAAGAGGGAGTGTTCTAGAAAGTGGTCCAGTCCTTAGCAAAATGCCCACACAGATTATGTTCATTAACCTCCACTTTTTTCTCTGTCCTCTTTCCCCTTCACTCCAGAGCCCCTGAAATCCTTTGCACTGAGGTGTCAACAGTTGACACCTCAGGATTACCCATCTCCAACCAAATAAAATAAGCTTTCAAGCATCAGTGGGAAAGTGATTTTTAGGTTCTTTCCTTTGAAATTACACCATTCTGGATAACCACATAAGGCTGGGCTGACTATAAGAATTTTTTTTTTCTTGAAGTCGAAACCCTAGAGAATGTCCTGGGAGGCAGTAGGAGGTGGGTGGAAAAGTTCAATGTGATGGCTTCAACCCTCCTCCCATGGTGCTGTAAACCCTGCACTGACAAACTTATTGTTACATTTCCATTGTGTCTAAGGGCCTTCTTCTATAGCTGTTTTGTTGTTGTTATTGTTGTTGTTTTCCTGAGACAGAGTCTCATTCTGTCACCCAGGCTGGAGTGCAGTGGAACAATCTCAGCTCACTTCAACCTCTGACTCCCAAGTTCAAGCTATTCTTCTGCCTCAGCCTCCCGAGCAACTGGGATTACAGGCGCCTGCCACTACACCTAGCTAATTTTGTATTTTTAGTAAAGACAGGGTTTCACCATGTTGGCAAGTCTGGGTTAAACTCCTGACCTCAAGCGATCCACCTGCCTTAGCCTCCCAAAGTGCTGGGATTACAGGCATGAGCCATCATGCCTGGCCTGTAGCCTTTTGATATTCCTGCACCGATAAGATACAGAATTAGGGAAGATGGAGGGTGAACTATCTATATATCTGGAGATATCTTGGGGACTCCAATAGCTTCTGCCATTTTGTTATTTTTTAAATGTTTTTGATTGTAATCAAATCAAATGTTTTTGATTACAGTAGGTAATGAGTAAATGTCAGCTCCTGCTGTCCCTGTCTAATCTCATTGGTGTGGTCTGCACACAGTATGTGTTCAGTCCATGTCAGTTGCCGCTCCTTGTGTCTAATCTCCTTGTTGGGATTGTGGACACAGCAGGTGTCAAGCAGATGTCAGTAAATGTCAGCTGATTTGGTTCATGTCTAGTGTCATTGTATGTTATGACTTTGCAGCGTTCAGCTTCTTGAGGGCATGGGGGAGGCATGAACACAGATGTCACTTCCCATGCAGCCTATGAACTTGGTTGATGGAAGGTGATGCTTTGAGTACTGGACTGGGGTTTTCTATTGTGTGACACCAGGGGGTCACTTCAGCCTGATACAGTCCACCTCTTCTGTGGCGGGCACCCCGTTGGTTCTGAGGTCAAGCTCGGCACTGGACTTGCTCCCCCGCTGGGAGGGACGCCAGTGCAGCAGCATCATCTTCTTGAAGTACTTCATGGTGTTGTTCTTGACCGTCACAAAGCACACGGTGTTGATCATGCTGTTGCTCATGGCGATGCACTCAACCACATAGAAGGCGGTGAGGTAGTGCTTTTCCTTCACGAACACGGTGGGGAAGAAGTCACGAACGATGGTGAAACCGTAGAAGGGTGCCCAGCACAGCACATAGGCTGTGAGGATGCACATGAGCACCAGGACCGTCTTCCTGCGGCAGCGCAGCCGCTTGCGAATCTGCTCCGTCTGGAACCCAGGGACTGCCTTGAACCAGAGCTCCCGGGAGATCCTGGCGTAGCACAGGGTCATGGTGACCACGGGGCCCACAAACTCAACGCCAAAGATGAAGAGGAAGTAGGACTTGTAGTAGAGCTGCTGATCCACGGGCCAGATCTGGCCACAGAAGATCTTCTCCTGGCTCTTGACAATAAAGAGGACGGTTTCTGTTGCAAAGTAGGCTGATGGGATGGCAATGAGAATGGACACCATCCAGACCAAGGCGATCAGGAAAGAGGCCGTTTGATAATTCATCCGTGGTTTCAGGGGGTGAACGATGGCAAGATATCTGGTGGGGGAGGGAAGCCAACAGTAGTAATGATGAATGCTTGGAAACATTAGTTTTTAACTAACCCCAAACATACACTAAAGCAGACATAGTGGCACAGTGAATCCTCATGTACCTCTTATCCAGCTTTAACAAGCTTCATCTTATTTTAGCAACATCATTTGGCATAGTGGAGTGTTTTAGTGAAAACAGCACAGGCTTTAGGTCAAACAGGCTGAATAAATCCTGGCTTTTCCCTGGATTGGCTTTGGGGTCTGGGATGAATTATCCAATCTCTCTGATTTTATTTCCTCAAATGCAACCTGGAATAAGATGATACTTACTTTGCAGGGCTACTGTGAACACTAAATGTGGTAATTTTTGTAAAATACTTTGTATATAGTAGGTGTTCAATAAATACTTGTGGCCTGTTATCATTCTTAAGCATCCGATTATACCACCTTGGGTTTCCATCTTATCATTCTGCCCAAGAACATATAATACTCTCAAAGCTCTTCATTCCAAATAGCTCACGGTTTAGGTGAAGGAAGGGCTTGTGGCCCCAGAAAGAGGTGGGGGCCTTTCTCAGGGCAGTGGGCAAGAACTTGCTTCCCCTCCCATGAGCTGTCATCCTGCACTTCAGAGGCAGAAGAGTCAAGGTGGGCTTGTGGTGAAATCTAGGGACTCTAATGAAAAGTAAATGCCTTGCCCGAGCTCACATCATGCAGGGACCAGAATCCAGGCTCTTGCTACAAAGCTTATGCTCCCACTTCCCTGGGCCATCTTTTGCTCAAATGAGAAGGTGTGTGAAGTCACTGTGACACCATAAGTATTTACCCTTGCCCTTTCCAGTGAGCCACACTGTCTGGGAGAGAGACTGAAGCCCTTTGTGGGAAATGAGCTAATTTGTGAGGATTGAATACTTTCCTTCCAGAGAGACTTAATGACACCTATTTAGACACTTGGTGCCCTGGCATCATTTCTGTGCATCTTATGGTTGGGGTAGGGGAAGAATGCTTTGGGATAAGGTAGATAAAGATAAGAGGCATGAAGGACAGGGAGGAAACAAATGAACCCTAGAAATGAATGTGTACTTCATACCTGGAACTTGAGTCAGGTGAGAACAAGAGCAGGATGCTGCCTATAGAAAATTCTATCCCACTTGCCTTTCCTTTGTGATCAGATCCTTTAGTCACTCTTTCCAAGTCTCTGACTGGACTAAGAAGGCCTTCTATCATGTTATTTCTTCCTGTCACTGCCAATATTTCTGCCAAAGTTGTTTTATCTTCTCTTGCCCGCCCCCTGCCTGCTAGTAGCTCTGATCCATTGAATTCCATCAGAGGAGATACCAAAACAGCACGGCTCTCTCCAGCTTTTGACTTTCTGAAGATCTAGGATGAAGCTGGATCCTACCCCAACCACTGGCTGTACCCTACCGACGCATATTCATATGCACAATGGTTGCTGGGGTTCTTCACCCATGCATGTGACCTGGCCTTACCAAATTAACCTGCATGACCTGCCTGTGTGGTACAAGGCTCACAGGGCTGGAGAGTGGAACAAATGGGCAGGCCCATTCTTGATGGGGGCAGGGACATCTCACAATCACTGTCTCTCTGTGATGACTGAGTGAATTAGTCTCCTATTGCTGCTTGTAACAAATTACCACAAACGTAGTGGCTTGAAACAACCCAAATGTATTATCTGATGGTTTTGGAGGTCAGAAGTTTGACATGGTTTTCACTGTGCTAAAATCAAGATGTTTGCAAGGCACCATTTCTTTCTGAAGGCGCTGATGGGGAGAATCTATTTTTGCTGCCTTTTCTAGGGATGCCAGCATTCCAGGGCTGATGACTTCTTCCCTGTTGAAAGCCAGCAAGGACCAATCAAGTTTCTTGCATTGTATCACTGACACAAACTCTTCGGCCTCCCTCTTCCACAGTTAAAGATCTTTGTGATTTCATTGGGCCCACCCAGATAATCCAGTATAATTTCTATATTTTAAGATCAGCTGATTAGCAACCTTAATTCCATCTGCTACCTTAATTCCCCTTTGGCATGTAATGCAACATGTTTATAGATCCTGGGGATTAGGATGTGGTTATTCTTGGGTGAGGGACATTATTCTGCCTCCCATACTGAGTTCAAAGACCTTAGATAATGCAGAACAAATTCACAACTTTATAGCTCTCTATCTGGCTCCATCATGAAAAGTATTTCAATAACCCATGCCAAAGGGAATTTCCACATTTCTCCTTATTCTGTTATCAATTCCTAAGTTCTCATTCTTTTTCCTCCAATAACATCTTCCTCATTGTATGAGGTTCCAAAATTCAGAGTTGTCATCAAACAAATCAGAAAGCAATAACACTGGCCTAAGAGTTATTCAGAAGACCTGGATTCCAGCTGTGTACCTGGACTCAAACTGTGCACTTGGATAAATCACTTTTGGTTGGGGGACCTAGTTTCTTCATCTGTGAAGTGGGGATAATTAATAACATCACTGATAACCTCTAAGGCTTTTTGTCATATTCTGAGAGAGTAAACATACATAAGGGATGTTGAAAGCTATTGCATATTGTTTAAGCTAATCATTTCCTATGACTCATTTGCTGGCAAGAGGGTCATCTGCAAGGTCTTTGTTTTCATCTGTCTGCTTGGATGTGTTTCTTGAGGCCAATCCTTTCCTTCTAGGGTATCTATGACTTGAAATAGGACCTCTTCTGGGCTCCTCTCTGGATGGACCTGGCTATGGCATATGGAAACAGCATTGGGTGGCCCTTCTGATATTTCTTTGTAGTAGGACAGGGAGGCCTGTGTTTCTCCCACCCTATGTGTGTTAGAGTACACAGGCCTATCTAATTCTGGGATTGGCTGTGCCCAGTGATAAAAGCCCCCTTCTCCAAAATATGCATCATCAGGGCAAAGGTGAGAGTTTGGTCATTCATCTTTCTTAGCATTTTGCTTTATTTTTTTTTCAATTAGTTTAGAACCTGATTGGAGAAGAGGATCCTTACCCTTTCTCCCTGTCCTACCACCTGCCACCTGTACAGCATTTCCAGAGCAGCTCTCATCAATGACTTATGGGGAGCTGGTGTATAAATACCCCAGCTCCCTTCTACCTCCCACCTCTAGAAGAACTCTCTGTAGAGCTGTGATCTATGCTGGCTCCATGAGTCTCTCAGCAGGAATATGCTCTAGTTGCCCACAGTGAAAGCTTGTTTAATTACTTCTTGGGTGTTATCTGCACATAAATCTTTGTCTCAGAGTCTGATTTGGGAGTAACCCAAGCTAAGACACAGGTATAAGTCTCTGTGCTAGGCACTGTGGAGAAAGACAGAAAACATAATTATTGTGCTTAAAACACATTGTCTCCTGGAAAATACTATCAGTATCTCCATACATAGCATGAGCTTAGAAAGAGAGCAAATTAAAGATTGATATCAGATTACAAGGGCCCTGGAATGCTAGGCTCAGGATTTGACATGTATTCTGTAAGCACTTGAATTTCTAGATATTTTGTAAGCAATGAAATGTTTCAGGAAGATCCATCAATGGTGATATTCCTATGCTTAATATGGATGACTATGGATTTCAGGGGACAGTCAGGAGCCCCTGGGGAGTGAAAAGACAAGTTAGAAGAGCATTATGATGGCCCAGATATGACTTTCTAAGAGATGAAGCTGGAGGGAGAGCTGCCATGACTTGGTATATGGCTGAACACATGGGGTGGGGTGAGTGGAGGTAGGACAGGGAGAAAGGGTAAGGATGATGGTAACTTTTCCCTGCTCAGATGGCTGAGAGAATGATGAAGCTGCTGATGGTGCTGGGAAGTTGGCTGGGGCAGAGTTGGTTTGGGTGTAAAAGGACTCACTCTGTTGTCTGTGGTGTTGTAACAAGGCAATTGTTTCCCAAGAAACTCCAGTGTTACAAAAAACAAAACGAAACCAAACCAGCATTATAAAGACAAAGGTTTCAGTGGGACAAGGGGGGATAGGAACAGTACTTACTCTCTGTGATGGTTAATATTGAGTGTCACCTTGATTGGATTGAAGGATACAAAGTATTGATCCTGGGTATGTCTGTGAGGGCATTGCCAAAGGAGATTAATATTTGAGTCAGTGGGCTGGGAAAGGCAGACCTACCCTTAATCTGGGTGGGCATAATCTGATCAACTGCCAGCTTGGCTAGAATATAAGCAGTCAGAAAAATGTGAAAAGAGAGATCGACCTAGCCTCCCAGCCTACATCTTTCTCCCATGCTGGATGCTTCCTGCCCTCAAACATTGGACTTCAAGTTCTTCAGTTTTGGAACTCGGACTGGCTCTCCTTGCTTCTCAGCCTGCAGATGGCCTATTGTAGGATCTTGTGATCATGTGAGTTAATACTCAATAAACTCCCATATATATATATATATATATATGGAATATGTATACACACGTATATATATTCCATTAGTTCTGTCCCTCTAGAGAACCCTAATACACTCTCACTTTAGTGAGCATCAGAATCACTCGAGGAATTAGATAAAAATGCAGATTCCTGGGACCTCGCCCAAGGGATTCCCATTCAAGAGGGTGGGGTGGAGCCCAGGAATCTGACTTCGCATCTTTCTTGTCTTGTCTTTTTTTTTGAGACAGAGTTTCCCAGGCTGGAGTACAATGGCGCAGTCCTGGCTCACGGCAACCTCCACCTCCAGGTTAAAGCGATTCTCCTGCTTCAGCCTCCCAAGTAGCTGGGATTATAGGCACTCGCCACCGTGCCCAGCTAATTTTTGTGTTTTTAGTAGAGACAGGGTTTCACTATGCTGGCCAGGCTGTTCTCAAACTCCTGACCTCAGGTGATCTTCCCGCCCCAGCCTCCCAAAGTGCTGGGATTACAGACGTCAGCCGCCGCGCCCGGGCTGACTTTGTATCTTTCTATCAAATGATACTTTGCACCATTTTCCCTGGAGAATTTTGTGCAGTTGGTTGATAGGTACACATTTCATAAGGGCTGATTTCGGGGCTGGAGAGCCTCAGAGTTGTAGTAAAATCGTTTTTCCTGCAGGAATCATATTATACAAAGGAAGGAGGATGCTTCCTATACCTGTCTGTGTATTTTATTACCAAAATGAAAAATATTAAACTGGTTGATTAAAGAGAACAAACCTAAGCAGCACTGAGAACAGGGGAAAAGTTTAAGAGTTGAAAAGATGAAAGGAAAAAGGATGACTAAGCAGATCATCCTAATGAGCACAGCTTACAATGGTGGACAGCAACCAAGAGACACAACCGAGACAGCACCACTGTCATGTGGCCTGCCTGTATCTGAAGCACATGTGGTATCTGGGGGCATGGCCCAGAGATGGGCCACTCAGCAGCCTCAGTCTTGCTCATATCTGGGGCAGCAGAACACAACTGGAGAAACATGAGAAGGTGACCACTTTCCCCTTGAACAGAGCTGGTGATGGCCCGATGCCGGCCTGCAACTGTTCACATAAACAAAACTTGTGTAAGGTTTGTCATAAACTGCTATTATACATTTTACTTTATAAATTTAAAATAGAGCAAGGGTTGGCGATGAGGTGTAAGTTCTAGTGTTCTACAGCACTATAGGGTGAATATAATGAACACAATTTATTATATAATTTCCAAATAGCCAGAAGAGTGGATTTTGAATGTTTCCAACACAAAGTAATGATAAACGTTTGAGGTGATGGATATGCTAATTACCTTGATCATTACACATTGTATACATGCATAGAAATATCACTCTGTACCCCGTATTTACAATTATATGTGTCAATTAAAAATAATAAAAGCAAAAAATAAAATAATAAATACATAAAGGAAAGCAAAAAATAAAACAGAGCAAGGACTTCTGGAATATCTTATGCAAATGTATGCAAATGAGCACACCAACATATGCAGAAAAGCAAAAGCAAGCGTGTCCTTTCCTCTTTTGCACAAACAAACCCTGTTATCTCATTTTAAAATACGCTCTGCAACAAAGTCTATCAGAAACAACAGCACATACCGTATGATTTCTTTTTTATGATGTTAAAGAACAGGTGAAACTGAACTGTAATGATAGAAATCAGATTGGTGGTTGCCTGGTGGGCGAGGATTGACTGGTGAGGAGCACAGCTGCAGGCGATGGAAATGTTTCACATCTCCACCTGGAGGGTGGCTACAGGAAAAGCTTTGTACATGTTCTCCTGACTGGAAGCTGCCCTAGTTAACTCTCATGTGGCTTCTAGGTAGTAGCTGCCTGCCCTTTTTGCTTTCCCTTTGTGTTGATGCCACACACTGTCATGTGGCCTGCCTGTATCTGAAGCACATGTGGTATCTGGGGGCATGGCCCAGAGATGGGCCACTCGGCAGCCTCAGTCTTGCTCATATCTGGGGAACAGAACACAACTGGAGAAACAAGACCTCCTCTTGCCCTCCAAAGATTGGTGAGCATTCCTCTCTGGAGCAATGCCAGCCTCTCAGAACCTAAGTGAGGAAAGAGACAGCCAGGCCCAGCCCCATCACTCACCCCACCCACCATCCTCACCTGTCAATGGCGATGGCCAGCAAGGCATTGGTGGAGACGTAGAGGGAGACGGTGCGCAGGTAGTTGACGGAGGCACAGAGCACGTGGCCATGCTCCCAAGAGAGCTGCCGTACCACGTAATAGTCCATCTCAAAGGGGCAGCAGATGATGGCCACCAGGAAGTCAGAGATGGCCAGGTTGGCAATGAGCAGATTGGTGAGGTTGCGCAACTTCTTATAGCGGGTGAGGGCAGCGATAAAGACAAAGTTACCAATGCCGCAGACCAGCATGATGCCTGCCAGTGCAATGCCAATGACGATCTTGGCTGCGAAGAAGGTCCTGGTCTTGGTCATGTCCTCATCCTCATCCATAGGGAGGTCATAATCACCATAACTGAAGTTAAAGGAGACGGAGGAGGTATGGTCTTGGGGTGGATTAAAGTTGGGTGCAAAACTGGTGTTTCCATTCTGGGCTGCCATGGTGATGTCCGCAAGAAAAGCAGTGTGAGGGAGGTGCGAGGGGTGGGGGTCCAGACCTTCTGCTCTTTCCGGGTCAGTGAGCCTAGCACCCTGCCCAAATCCTTGGGGAGAGTTGACTCGCCATCCTGGATCCTGGAAGGAGGCACAACCAGTGGACAACATGCAGGAGAACATGTGGTCACATTCCCTGAGTTCCCCGAGTAGAGGCCAACCAGACCCACTGCCTAACCAGATGGAACTACCCAGGATGCGGGGAAAGGAGACCTGAGATTCGTAAGTTGGGAAACCCTCAGGGGCTGCCCAGGTGTCGGGAAGGATGGCATAGGATGGATCGGACTCTCCAAAACTCTCAAGAAGAATGTGCACCTTTGCCCTTTGCCCAGGGGCCAGAGCCTCTTTGTCTGCCCAGTCACATCCTCCAGTCCCAACACATCAGCTCCCACAGGGGCTTCTGGAACGTTTCCAAGGCTGCTCCCAGGAGCCGGCCAGGCTCCTACAGCTGTCACAATGTTGTGGCACCTGTTGGCCAGGGACAATGAAGCAGGAGGGCCAGGATGCTGCGGGGTCTTCTCTCCAAAGCAGGACACCACTCCCTCTGTACTGACCAAGCCATAGACTTGGAAATCACCAAGTTCATTTTCACATGGACAGACTGAGTCACCCGGGGCCAGTGATTTATGCTCTCGGAGTCCTAATCTTCTTGTAAACCAAATTCCTGCTGCCCAGTCCAGCACCTGGTACATAGCAGGGGCTGGACGGGAATCTGTTGAGTGCATGACCAGGAAGCTGTAGGTGGAGGACGCTGTGGTGGGGTGGGGGAGGGGAATTCCCCTGCTGCTCCCCTGTTCTTTGGGAACCAGCTCCAGAAAGAAATCCTCTGTCGCCCTTCCCACCCGACTCCAACTTTGGATCTGCTCCCTGACCTCCTTCACTTGGCCCTAGTTCTCCACCCAGAGTCAACCCAGCCTGAAAGGCACCATGTCCTATCACCAAGGTCTCAAAATAGGGAAAATAGTCTCTGAAGCCCTGAGCCCGCAGGAGATAGGGCACCCCAGGGTGCAAGGCTTCACCGAGGGGCTGGAAAAAGAGCCCAGACCCCAACACCTATAGAAAGGGGCCCTGGCTGTACATCTGTGAGTGGCCTTCCCCTCGCTTCTCAGCACACCTGGAAACGACTCCACCTGTGGGCGCCGCGGGATGCTGGGTCCCAGCTGAACAACGCGTTTGGTCCACTCCTGCGAGGGGAGGAGAACGCCGAGGGACAGGGACAGGAACTGCGCGCCAGCAAAAGACACCCTAACCTGGGGTGCGCCCGCCAGCTGCTTTCCCAAGGTGAAAACCTCCTAGAGGCAAGGTGCAAAATTCAGTGGTGCCCACACCCGGAGGTGTCTTCCCTCCAGGTCGCCCCTCCGTCTCATGCGACCAATCCCCGCAGCCTTTGCTCAGCCTGGGACCAAGAATCGGGAGTTCTACCCTCCTCGGCTTTCTAGCCCCTAACCCAAGATGAGAGGGCGCGCGCCCGGGCTGGGACAGATTCAGGCCGCATTTCCGTAGATTGCACTCTCCGCCCGGGGGCAACCCGTTCCAGCAGCACCCTTCCCGCCCCATCAACGCGGCCGCGCGGTCGGTGTTTAGAGGCGACACCCTGGCTAGGACAGCAATCAAGTCAGAAATTCAGGCTCGAGAAGCAAAGGCTGTGGGACCTCCTGGCTGGAAGAAAACGGCGGGTGAGTGGAGGATGCGGTGCGCGGGAATTTCCCCACGGACGCTTGCTGTTTTCTGCTCACCTTTCAGGAAGGTGCCCCTCTACCTGCGCCCTGCCCTGCACTTTGGAGCTCGTCCTCGAGCTCAGCTACCCGCTGACTCCCTCCGCCCGCGCCCGCACACCACAGACTCCGCTTACCGTCCCCTACCCGGTTCCAAAGGGCTCAGAGGGGATTTCCTGAAACCAACTCGCCTGCTTCGAGCCAGCCCCGAGAGTGGCATGAGGCAAAGCAGCCAGAATGCCCGAGAAAAAAGCGGGCGTCGGAGGCCCTTGTCCTAGCGACTCCCCCCGCACCGAATGAGTCCCGGGACTGCAAAGATCTAAGCCCTTACCTGCCTCTGCGCCTTTCTGTGCGCTTTGCGGCTCCGGAAGCCGGATCGAGGGTCACAGGGTGGTTGGGCGCAGGCGGGCCACTCGGTTTGCGCCCCGACGACCCGGACTTGCACTTGCAGAGTCGCTGCGTCGGGTATGTCCCTCTTTTTTCCTCCGCCCGGCGCGCTCCTCCGGCGTGTCGCGGTCTCTGGGTTCCCGCTGGAGTTGGCGCTCCGTCCCCACAGCTCTTTCCAGCGTCTCAGACCTGTGCGCCCCGCCCCGCGCTGGACTCCGCCCCGGGGTCCCCGCCTGCCTCCTACTCGAGGCCGAGGGTGGGTGCCCAGCTCCCGCACTCCACCGCCTGCTCTCGGGCTGGTGCGTCCAGGGCGCGGGCACCGTAGCTCCGGCCACGCTGACGCGAGTCCCCGGGCACCGGAGCCCTCCCCTCGCAGGGATTTCAGCGCCTTGGCATCCCGTCTGAATCGGACCACAGTAGCCGGGTTTCGACCGTGCGCTTTGGAACAGGGAGCACCGCCCTCTGTCGCCAGCTGTGGCACCGCATCCGGGTTGCGCGCGCAGGAGCGGAGAGTCCTGTCCTCCGGAGGTGCCCAGTGCCAGCGTCCGCACCCACTTGAAGGTGACCCTTTCAAGGAAAGCCCGGCTCCGACAAGTGCAGCGTGGGCCTTTGGGGATGGCGATGAAGGAGGAGGCCCCCAGGAAGAAGCTGGGGATGGGGGCAGTTTGCCCTGCTGAAAGCCCCTGAAGTCCTCACCCAAACTTTGCGACGACCACCACTATCAGATCCCATGGCCCTGCAAAGACAATCCCAGGAGGGCCTCAGCCTATCTGTCCGGCGAGTCCGGAGCCTTTACTTTGCTTCTAACAGGTTCGAACTCCTCCCACGACCTCCCTGGTTAAACACAGGAACTGCCCATTCAAATGACTGGTGCCCAGGAAGCTCTGGGCGTACAGGATGGAACCTGTGGCAGGACTCTGAAGGTCTGAAAAGGTGTTCCCCGTTGTTAAACCCCAGCTAGCGGATTATTGGCAAGTGGGAACATGGACTCCACTTTGTCAGAGCTTCCCATTGTTTTCAAGAGAATCTGGAATTTGAGAACTTTAAAAATACTCTTCAGGTTTGTTAAAGCAAAAATCTTGTTTTGGCCAAAGCGAACCTGTCTCAGACTGAACACAGTCCACAGTGCTGCCAATTAAAAATTTGTGGGTAAATGAACTTCAAACCCCTTCCGGTTGTGACATTCTGTGATTCTGTCTTTCCTACCTTAAGTGGAACTGACCCCGCTCTCCCCGCCTCTTAGCATCTCTTCCGCATGATCAAAGGCAGGAGAGCCAGCTGTTTGCTTTCCCCTGGGGAGGGGCTGCGATTGGGCAGATGTTCTACATGGTCAGGGCAACCTCCAGATATGGAGGCAAAAGAAGCTCTGTTGCTTGAGGAGGGGAGATGATGGGGTGGCCAGTTACATACCCTGGACACATTCTTTGGGACAGTGCATACTTACCAACTTCAGCTAGAGGCTTCTCCGCTTATGGACCATGCCTGCCCTATTCAATGGGGCAAACAGACCCCTGGGACCATCTGCCGGCTGGGGCTTTCATGGAATCCTCTGAGATGAGTTAAGGCATGGCTACTTCCACACAGATTTGGCAACCCACAGATGTCGTTGTAGTAACTCCAAGTCCTGACCGCCCTCAGCAGAGTAGGAGCTTTCTCTGGGGATGGACATGTGGTCTCCAGGGAGACAGTGGGTGCTTAGAAACAGGGCAACAGAGTGCTACGGGGAGTTGTCTTAGTTTGGGTTTCCCCTGAGGAGACTCCCAGACAAAGACCTGAGTGCAGGTAGTTTATTGGGAGCGGATCCCGGGAAGCACACACAGATGGAGGGGAAGTGAGACAGGGAAGGCAGAAGGGCCCATGCATGGTATGCTAACAAGCAGGGTGCCCCTGGGGCTCACTCCAGTTGATATGCAGACCGTGTGGAACATGCCTCATGGTTGTTCACAGCAGCCATCAATTCCTACCCCCCACTGATGGGCAGATTCCCTGAGGGCCAGAATTTCCCTCACTTTTGAGTTGTGTCCCGGTGTGGTGCAGAAGGCCCAAGGCTGAAAAGACGAGAGCTTCAGGCCTCGGGTGGGAGGTGTCAAGGTGCCTGGAACTGCATCTGCCAGTGAGTCCAGGTGAGCAGAGGAGATCCTGGGCAGGCCGTCACTCTCACAGCTGCTGCAGGAGGGCAGCAGAGGGACATTCCCTTCAACGAGGCAGGCAGGAGCCACACTTCCACTGGAGTTCATAGACTGAACTGGGTGTGAACCCAGAGAAACTGGGTGGGCTGACTGGGATTTTGAGAGGAGCTGGAGACTTTGCACTATGTACTTGGAGGCCACTGACATCCCCACTTGGGCTCACAAAGCTGCTAAGAACTGGGGAACTAGAGATGACTTAGGTGAAAATTATTAACGGACTTCCCCTTCTAGTCAAAGAGATTTCTCTAATTGCAAGCCCAAAGTCTCTTCTCCTTGTGTCTGAAAGAGTCTTCCCTCTGAAGTCTTTCTGGGCGAGAGAGGCTTAGCTGAACTACATGATAAAATGCTGAGGGAGGGGAAGACGCAAAGGGGAGGAAAGAAAATCCATGCAGGCTGGAGTTGCTGCAGAGCCTCAGGGGAGGCGTTATCTACAAACAACTGGACCTGAGGAAAATGGATGAGGTAAGGATACTTTGATACAGGGCCAGAAGATTATATGTTTGAATCCGCTTGGGAGACACGAATAATAAAAATTTAACAGGTATAATATTTTGACGACATTAACTCTGAATGTTTTTTATTATTCCATGGCAGCCACTCCACTAGTATAAATCCAGGAAATTGGAGTGGGTTAACGCCGCCTCAGAATAACATCTCTCAAAGCTGTTCCCTAAGAGGGAGAGTTGAATTGGTGGGTCAGCCTGAGATCACCAGATGGAACCACATTTAGGATCCCCCCTCCCACCAAACTACTCAGAATATGTGTCAGTGTGTGTATAAAGGGGAGAGAGAGCTAAGGGTTTGTCAGGTAAATTTGATTTTCAGATAATTTCTTTTACATTACTTTTACTATTTATTTATTTTTTTACTCATTTATTTTTTAGAGACAGGGTCTCACTCTGTCACCCAAGCTGGAGTGCAATAGAACAATCGTAGCTCATTGAAGCCTCAAACTCTCAGGCTGAAGCGGTTCTCCCACTTCAGGCTCCTGAGTAGCTGAGACTACAGTCTCGAGCCACTGTACTTGACCCCAAATTTATTTTTATTTTTACTTTTTGGGGACCTGGACTTTCCAGATTCAAGCAGTCTTTCAGCTTTGGCCTCCCTAATAGTTGGAAATACAGGCGCCCACCACCACGCCCAGCTAATTTTTTTAATTTTTAGAAAACAAAACAAAAACAAGAAACTAAGTCTTGCCATGTTGCCCAGGCTGCTCTTGAACTCCTGGGCTCAAGCGATCTTCCCACCTCGGCCTCCCAAAATGCTGAGATTACAGGTGTGAATCACAGCACCTGGCCCCTAAATTACTTGTGATATTTGAATTATGTTTCTTGAAAGTGACTCCTTTCTAAGACAAAGCCACATGGGTCTTCAGGTTTATAAAGGTTTTATATGTAAACTTTTTTAATTGTAAAGAAATGAATATAGATTCTCTGGAGCTTGATTTGCCAATACATATCAAATAAGCTTTGAGGTTGGGCAGAGTGGGTTATGCCTGTAATTCCAGCACTTTATGAGGCCAAGGTGGAAGGATGGTTTAGGGTCAGGAGTTTGAGACCAGCCTGGGCAACATAGTGAGACTCTGTTTCCACAGAGTTTTTTTTTAAATTAGCTGGGCCTGGTGGTAAATGCCTGGGGTCCTGATTACTTGGGAGGATGAGGTGGAAGGATCACTTGAGCCCAGAAGTTTGAGGCTGCGATGAGCCATGATCACGTCACTGCCCTCCAGCCTGGGCAACAGAGTAAGATCCTGTCTCAAAAAAAAAAAAAAAAAAAAAAAGAAAAGAAGAAAAAGAAAAAAGAAAAAAGTCTTAAAAACATACCTCCCTTAAACTTTAATCTAGAAATTTTATTTTTATGACTTTATTCTATGGAGATAACGAACAAAGCAGGTAAAGATTTCTCTAGAGGGATATTGATAGTAGTATTGTTTAGGATAACAAGAAATTGAAAACAACACTATTCTCAAGAAACTGACCTCAAGTGATTTTTGTGTGTTTCTGTGTGTCTCTCTGGGAGTAATCAATCAGCAAATCAAGAATATGCCCTTGTTTTTGACTGCAGACATATTGTTAGGTAAACTTTTTAACCTTGAAAATAAATGTAATTAAACTCTATGACTCGTAGGTGGAAAAGACAAAGCTTAATTAATGGTTCAAGGTGCATTGACCCTGGTGCTACCTTTCCTTCCATCCAGCTGGCTTCCACGGGGTTCTGCAGAGTGACTCTATAGGATACACCTGCTGACTCACCTGGCCCAGGTATTTTTTCCCTCTTTGGCTTCCATCTGCCTCTAAGGGAGGAAGGTGATAGTCAGGACTGAGACAAGATATCAAGATCAGTGCCCACCAGCCATGCTCCCCGTCTGTGGAGAAAGACCCAAGAAAAAGGTAAGCTTAAATGAAAGCCAGAGAGCTTTTGGTCAGAAATTTGTAATTGCTGTTAAAACTATTTCCGAAAAAGACATTTTCTGAGCCCTCAGAGAGAAGCAGTGGTAGGAGGAAGGTGGGTTGAGACAGCAAAGTTCTTGCAAGAAGCAGCTCCTTGATGCACTCAAAACTGGATTCTATGATGGATAGTTTAGTTAATGAAATCCCTTCATGGAAACGACCTTGTTCACTGGCAGGGCAGATGAAGGAGAGGATGGTGCTTTAATACGAAAGACTGAAGGCTTCCACGTTCAGATCCATGCTTGGTGGATTATAGAAAGGGTTTAGTTTTTTTGTTTTTGTTTTTGTTTGTTTTTGAGACGGAGTCTCGCTCTGTCACCCAGGCTGGAGTGCAGTGGCACAATCTCAGCTCACGGCAAGCTCTGCCTCTGGGTTCACGCCATTCTCCTGCCTCAGCCTCCCTAGCAGCTGGGACTACAGGCGCCCGCCACCTCGCCCGGCTAGTTTTTTGTGTTTTTAGTAGAGACGGGGTTTCACCATGTTAGCCAGGATGGTCTCCATCTCCTGACCTCATGATCTGCCTGCCTCAGCCTCCCAAAGTGCTGGGATTACATGTGTGAGCCACCGCGCATGGCCAGAAAGGGTTTAGTTTTATGAGGAGGCACTTGGGTATCAATTTATGTTGAGCCTCATCTTCTCTGGCTTGTCCTCTTCCAGCTGAAGACCCTCTATCCAGGTGTTCACATGCTGTCTTGCCCTGAGCTCAGGAAAGGATGAAAACCCCCTCCTTTAGGTATATCACCTGAGGTCAGAGGCAGGGGGGGTTGGGAGCACTCAGGTGGAAAAAATTCACATAGTGTAGACATTTGGAAAGTTAAAAGTCAAATTCTTTGCCCGCTTTCCACAATGCAGCCCCTGAGAGGTGACCCAGTTACCTGGACTTTGTCAGTTCAAATGCAAACAAAACGGGCTTTGGGTATGCCTGGGCTCATTATGGGAGGAGTCAGGAGAGAGAGAAAGCCATTTTCACTATGAGCAACATAGAGCTCTGAGTTAGTTAACCTGGATATTTTGAAAAATGTGACTTTGGCTTGTGGCCTGACGTGAACTAAGTTGTCTTGGGTTGGATTCCCCTAAAAGCGGATCTTGAGACAAAGATTTGAGTCATGATGTTTACTGCTGTGGGGCGGGGAGTAGGGTTAAGGTTTACGTCCTGAGTGCAGAGTCATGGGTTGGGGCAATTCACCCCACCCACGATGGGTGGGTGCTGCAAAGTGACCTGCAAAGGGCACGGATGAGGGGAGAGGTGAAGAATGGGGTCAAACGATGCAATCCCCCCATTTAGCTCCCGCGTCTTGGATCCCAGAGCTGCCTGCCTTGCTCCTTCAGCATTGCTCTGATTCTGTGAGCCACCTCATTGCTTCAATAATTTCTCTTTTTAGCTTAACTTGCTCAGAGCTGAATTCTGTTGCTTACTATCAAGAAATCCTAACAGATCCAGATTCAGACAGGTTAAGTTTTAAATGTCACACAGGTGGTGGGTGGCAGAGTTGGGATTCAAACCAGATTCCAAAATCTAGGCTTCTTCCACTACACTAACTTGAGTGAAATCTTCCTGTCTTAGGAGGAGTGTGATATTGAAGCAAGAACTGGAAAAAAATGGGAGAGGAATGAATAAGCTTCCCAAGACCCACATTTGCCCCTGGGGCCAAGGGCATTCCAGCCCAGATGGCCTGGTATTGACAGACCGTAATGGCGGCTCTCAAATTTGAGTGTATATTGAGACCTTTTTCAAAATACACATGCCTTGGCCCCATGCTGGGAGATTCTTATTCCACATATCAATAACACTTTCTTGGCTTCTTTGAGTATTCATTCTTTACCAAGGTTCCTACAAAAAAAAAAAAAAAAAAAAAAAGAAAACTGAAAACACTCTGATGGAAATCATTGACTCGAAGAAATGGACCTTAATGAATCCTGCCTAGAAACAGCAGAACATCTTCCCAACAGAGGGGCATTTTTTTTCCCCTCTCTTGTAATATTGTGTATCAGCCAAGATTGTGTCACTGCTTTTCTTTCTTTCATTTTAAAAATAAAACCTTCAGTTTGGGGCTTTTCTCCTACATTTAATTCAGTTTGTACATTTTTTGAACTTCTACTAGTTGAAAACATCACTAAAAACACACAAGCTGGGAAGAGAAAGCTAAAAGCAGTGACAAGTTCATCATGCTGTTTTTGAGTACCAGCTCTGTGTAACACACGTGGCTTGCAAGGCTTTGAAAAGTGAAGGTTGGGGTGTAGCTGAGCTGGGGCAAGGATGGGGAGATGAGAGATGCCAGGTTATCCTTGGCATAGCTTGTTCAGGGAACTGGGGAGTAGATTTTGAGAAACTGCATACCCAGTAAATGGCCTGAATCACACACATGCAAGTCTTTTAAAACAGAAGGTACCTAGCATTTAAGTCCAGAAATGCTTTGGTAGGGATGAGAGCCAGGAAGTGCTGGATTGGCTTGCAGCCTCAGGAGTTCACATTGTGCAGCTGGTGGCACATTTTTGGCCTCTGTACCATTGGAGTTTGAACTGGGAATAAAGAAGCCTATAGCTCCAAAACCTTACTGTTCCCATCGCAGTCATCCTCAGTGGAAGAGATAAAAGATAGCCCTAGACAAAGGCGTCCAGGGGCATGGGACGTTGGTGCTGTGCTATCCTTTGAGGGCAAAATGGTAAATGAGAGTCGGGGAGAGGGTGTGTGAACCAGAACTGCACACTTGCTTCCAGCCCCATCTTATGATACATGCACCCCCTTCACCACACAACCCCATCCCTGACCCCAGGGGACCTTTTAGGAGGGAGGATGAGGATATGGTGTGGGTAGGACCAGCAGGGGCCACTGGGTTTTTGTACAGCAAAAGCAGGACCGGGGAAAGAAGGCAGCCCCACGCAGGCATACATCTTTTCTAACTCTTAGGTTCGGGGGTACATGTGCAGGTCTGTTATATAGATAAACTGCATGTCACGGGGGTTTGGTGTAAAGATAATTTTGTAATATGCATAGTATCCAATAGGTATTTTTTTCTGAGCCTCTCCCTCCTCCCACCCTCAGATAGGCCCCAGTGTCTGTTGTTTCCCCTCCTAGTATCCATGTGTTCTCATTGTTTAGCTCTCACCGATAAGTGAGAACACGTGGTATTTGGTTTTCTGTTCCTGTGTGAGTTTGCTTAGGATAGTGGCCTCCAGCTCTCTCCATGTCCCTGCAAAGGGCATGATCTCATTCTTTTTTAATGGCTGCACAGTACCCCATGGTGTATATGTACCACATTTTCTTTATCCAGTCTACCATTGATGGGCATTTAGGTTGACTCCACAGACATACATCTTTATTTGCTGAGACCCAGACTTGTAACTGAGAGACCCAGCTAGAGATGAGGGTGGAGTGAAAGAAGGAGGGGAAAATGTAGATGAGAGATGGCTGAGGTGAAACTTTATAAATAACCATGTTATAAAACCTCAAAAAGTAGGAAGTGAAGAAGTGAGCCCTCCACTGACATTGTCCACGTCAGATTGCCCCCACAAGATTGCTCCTCCTTCTGGTTCTATTCCGTGCCACCACCTCCTCAATGTGGTTTTTTTTTTTTTTAATAGCAAAAGCCCTCCCTGATATTAACTGTTTTCCCCATGGCATGTTCATTCCCACAGAATGCTCTTTGCATCATGACGTGCAAAGCTAGAGTTTAGACTGCAACTTCCTTGTTATTTAAGGCCAACTAACTCAATCTGAGTCTCTGGATATTGAATTTCAGAGAGTTTTGAAGTCAGCATCTCCCCATTTACTTCTGCGCACCTTCCCAGGCTAGTTAATACCACGATCTTTCTGAGGCCTGTCTGGTGCGTTCAAGTTTTACAGGCTGGGGGCTGACTTCTATTTTATGTCTTGAGGTAGTGACTGTTGCTATTTTTCTTAAGGCAGGCAGGAACAGCTCTTGAAAGAGACAGCTATTATTTCCACATTTTCCTTTGCAGGCAGTACTGTAACACTGTAAGGGGGATAATTTGGCAACTGGATTGGTTTAGACAAAAGTCTGGCAACTCCCAGAACTAAATGGTAGAATCTGTCATCTGTGCCTGATGGTTGCTCAAATAGGCTACTATAGTTATTATTTTTCCCCCTAAGCTCTTTTAGCCTCACCTTAAAAACTGTTATTAATGAAAATGGCACATCAAGGCAGGCAGGCTCTCCAAGAAGGCAATTCTTGTAACAGAAAGGTGGTTAAAATCTAGATACTTAGACAAGTGAAAAATGCCTTGGAATGAGAAACTGCAATGTGTTAGCAGTGATTGCTTCTGGGTGGTGGAATTATGGAGGAAGTTTTAATGTTCCTATTTTTAAATTGATGCACAGAAGTCATGAATTACTTGTGTAACACAGATTGCATACATATAAAACAAAAACAAAAGTTATACAGATATCTAATACCTTATAAACAACATATTTCATTTTGACACATTCAATGCCTTTGAAATGTTGATTGGGGAATGATCAAACCCCGGGTAGTTTTGAACAAATATTTTCTAATAGCCAAACAACTGATTAAGAGCCATCTCGTCAAATGGTTAACCAGTGTAAAGTCTCCTTGAGGAAACAGCTGAGTCTACTGGTGAACCCTCCTTAAGTCAGGAGGCCCCATCACTGGGGCATAGGATGCAGGCGATCCATCTCAAAGGTGCCTGGGAAGTAGCTTTTCACAAAGCCTTTGCCTCAAGGAAGCATCCTTCTTTGCAACCATCAGAAATGCACTTAAGCCCAAGCTGGGGAGAGGAATCTGGGGTGTGTGTCATGAAACCCACATCAGGGCTCTTGGGGACCAGAATCACAGCTTGAGGGTCATCCTAGCTGCTTGTGTCTCCACTCTCTGGGGGCTCTGCCTGGTTCTCTACATCTTCATTTTGTGTCTGCTCCATCCTTCTCTTTCCCTGCCCCAGACCCACTTTGGACAGACTTCCTAGTTTTAAAGCCCAGGAATCTGACATGCCCAAGAAAGAGAATTTAACTGACCCAGCTTGGGTCAAGCATATACCCAGGTAGCCAGTAGCCCACAGGGTGCATTTGTGTTACTTGAAAAGGGCACCCATCCACCAGGCAGATGTAGCCCTGAACCACTGCTCACAACCTAGGCTTCTCTTGCACCTACCCACTCCTCTCCTTGTGCAGAACACAACCCAGGAAATAGCCCATTATAACACTTGTCCACTGTTGATTCAATTAGTTGTGGCTGGGGTAGAGGCAGGCAGATTCATATAGTGTCTTCTAAGCAGGTGGGTGGGGAGGACAGCACTTCTCTCCTCCATTCCCGTGAACAGAAACAGTTCTAGAACTTTCCCCCCTACCCTTCTCAGGCAGATCAATGCTACTGTGGGGCTGGCAGTATTCTCTCCTGGCATATTCCATTAAGAAACTGCAACCCTTGTTTGTAAGTGTGGAGGATATGATTGAATAGAAGTTGATAAATGTGTTACTATGTATAGCTAAAGGAAAAAATAGAGCTCATATGGGCTCAATCTGTACCATCGAATGAGTGAACTCAAAGGTAGTTTTTTGAGACTTACCATTGACAAATAAATGGTTTATTATGGGAAAGAACAGACATTCTTCTTTGAGAAATTTTCATCTCAGAAACTTGGAACACCTAGGACAGCACAGGGTCCTCTCTGTCAGGAGAGGGGCAGGGGCAGGTGGAGGCATGTCTAGATGGCTTCTCCAGCCCCCACTCCCTACCCTGAATGAGGGTATCCAGCTCAGAGAAAGACTATTCCTCTTCGAACTCTGTTCAAAGCCCTTGCCTGTAAAGTGGCTCATGGCTTTCTGAAATCTGTTTGTAATTTTCAGCCTTGTTCCCATATCAGACATAAAAACCCATCTGCATTTTTCCAGAAACCTGCTGGTGCCCTCTGCGTCACCCAGGCCTCACTTCCCCCTCCTGTGCTTGATGAGACTCCAGGCTGTGTCAAGGGCCCCTGATTCTCTTTTAGTCTCTCCCTGCAAGAACAGGCTTGCCTGATGGGTCATTATTCACTTTAAAACTAGGAAGACTGGCCAAGCTGGGTCTGGGGCAGCGAAAGAGAAGGATGGAGCAGAAACACAATGACCAGTGACTGGGCTTCTCTTCTCTGCTCTTCTGGTGACATGGAACTTCCATTGCCACTGACTGCCCTTCCCTCCTCTCCTCACCATTCCTTTAGACCCAATATTGCTGGGCATGTATTTCAAAATGTCATCCCGTTAACCTTTGTGAAATGACAAGGCATTTTCTCTTATAGTTGGAAGTCAATATACTTATAATTGACCTTACACTATTCTTTGAGATATTATGTTCTTAGGTTTTCTGTTTCAAATTGTATTGTGTATTTACTGCTACAAAAATAACTAACTTGATTCAGTTGAAGGCTCACCTCTGGGCTGGATAGGACACTCCTAGCAGGGAACGTCTGTGGTCACACTAGCAACTTGGGCGAAATTGGTTGAATCAATCTTATTTGGAGCAAGGAGTCTACAAAGTTTCCAAATTTCTTCTGACTTCTCACCCTAGTGTGTTATTTTCTTTCTCAGAGAATATTGGGCTATATGTCATGTCTTACACTGTAGGTGTGACATGACTTAGGCATCTAACTATTCAGTGGTGCCTTGGAAGGTTGTAAAAGTCTAGAGAGAAAACTAGTTTGGCCTATTTTAGAGAGCTTTGGTTTTAAAAGCTGCGGAGGATTTGTAGGAGCCAGGTTGTAAAATGCAGACGAAATCCCTGAGCAACAAAAGACACTTATGGGAAAGTCACAGTGTAGACGCAATGACTTTCATGCGCACAGTTTAGGAGTTTTTTCGTTGAGCCATACGTTGTTGGGAAGTAGAGTCCAAGGAACTCAGAATAGCAAGCCAAGAATAACCTTCACGAAGAGATTTAAAAATGCTTTTTGCCAGGCAGGAAGTGATAGAATAGAGAATCCTCAGATTGGAGAGGGTTATTGAGAAAATGGTTCAGTCATTTAATCTTCTAATTACACAGTTGGAAATCTGGAGTGTTTTGGTAAGTGTCCAGAGTTTAGGAGGCAACCTGGAAGAGAAAAAAAAAATCTAATGAAGCATTTTTGAACAATTGTGAAGTTTGGTCATCAGAGCACTCATTTTATGTTACCCTCACTAGGACGTGAAATTGTTATGAGTAGAAACTGGAGATGAGTGAACATGTCTTCTTATGCTTCTCTATTCTTATTTCTTTCAGTTGCTCAGGCTGCAAAATGACTTACATCTTACACCTAAAAACACGCTTACAAACAGGCACACTTGGTGGCTCTCGTTCTCTGCCTTGGATGTACATTGCAGTCACCCAGGGAGTAGTGAAACACTGATACCTGGAGCATAATCCCAGGGATTCTGACTTAATTGGTCTGGAGTGTGGCCTGGATTTGGGGATTTTTAAAAGCTTCTCCAGATGATTCTAATATGCAGCAAAATCTGAGTTCTCCTATATGAGATTTTCTTACAACTTTTTTCAACAAATGTGTTTGAGGTTGGCTTGATTGGCCTTCATTGAAACCTGGTGTTTCTTTTTTTCTTTTCTTTTTGGAGACAGTCTTGTTCTGTCTCTCAGGCTGGAGTGCAGTGATGTGATCTTGGCTCACTGCAACCTCCGTCCTTCGGGTTCAAGTGATTCTTGTGCCTCAGCCTCCTGAGTAGCTGGGATGACAGGTGTGTGCTACCATACCAGCTAAGTTTTTGCATTTTTAGTGGATATGGGTTTTCACCATGTTGGCCAGGCTGGTCTCGAACTCCTGACCTCAAGTGATCCACTCATTTCTGTCTCCCAAAGTGCTGGGATTACAGGCGTGAGCCACCACGCCTGGCCGAAACCTGGTGTTTCTACTGGACAGTGTGTCTATGTTAACAACCCAACTAAAGAAGATTTAGAAGTCTCAGTGTATCTTTCAGTGGCACATATGCCTCTTGTATGAAAATAAGTATATTTATAGAAATTCACAAGATGTCGATTTTGAGTTTGATATGTTAACTGAAAAATCACAAAGTCTTAAATTTGGAGAGGAGATTTTATTTCATATAAAGGATTACAGCCTGCAGGGTGGTCATTCTGGCAGGCTGGGAAGCATAGCCTCCAGCAGAAAGCAAAGGTAGGCAATTCATGGGAGGGAAAGAAAGATGAGAAAGAAATTTATGCCGAATGGGCTGGCCAAGTGTACACTTTCAACAGGTTGTAGGAGGCACTATGGATATACGTGAAGGGGTTCGTAACTCATGCATGATAAGCAAACATACGTGTTACATGCATCCCATGTTCACTTTGGGCTGGAGACTTATAAATGCATTATAATTAGGCGCTATACATCAAAGGGTGGAACAGAGACATGAAGGCACTCACGTGTGCAGCCTCTGTGAACCGGCCAGAATCAGTCCACGGTCAGTGGTCTCTTGCAGGGCGAGGTTACTGAAACCAGTCTTTTGTCTAATCAAAGCTGTAGTTATGACTTGTGGGACAGGGGGTCAGTTAGTGTCTGGTGGTGGATGAACTGCAAATTGTTTTAATATTGCTTATCTCAAGGCCAGTGATTATTTAACTGCTAGAGAAAAAGAAAAAACTCGTGGCAGTTAGAAATTGCTTATTCTTTAAGTGTGGGGAGAGGTGCATGACTTAACCTTGCCTGGCATGGCTTTAGGTCTTCTTTATAATTTGTATCTTATTGCCACAAAAAGTCTATTCTATCAGTTTCATGATACCTCTTTGAATTTTTTTTTTTTTTTTTTTTTTTTTGAGACAGAGTCTCGCTCTGTCGCCCTGGCTGGAGTGCAGTGGCCGGATCTCAGCTCACTGCAAGCTCCGCCCCCCGGGTTTATGCCATTCTCCCGCCTCAGCCTCCCGAGTAGCTGGGACTACAGGCGCCTGCCACCTCGCCCAGCTAGTTTTTTGTATTTTTTTTTTTTTTTAGTAGAGACGGGGTTTCACCGTGTTAGCCAGGATGGTCTCGATCTCCTGACCTCATGATCCGCCCGTCTCGGCCTCCCAAAGTGCTGGGATTACAGGTTTGAGCCACTGTTCCCGGCCTCTCTTTGAATATTAATGCTGGTCAATTGTTGTTTCTAAATCACAAAAGGGAGGCAATAGAATGAGGAATGTCTGACTTCCCATCCCATCACAGCTGGGAACTCAGGTTTTAAGGTTTCTTTGGGGTTCCCTTGGCCAAAAGGGGCCCATTTAGTTGGTTGGGGGGCTTTAGATTTTATTTTTATTTCTTATTTCCCCCCTTTTGGCTGAGATTTTTCAGAAGGAGATTGATTGCCAAACTTTTATTTTTGTTCCATATCATTGCCTGGATGGTGTGGCCACCTGCTCCAATTCCATCCATTCTGTTGGTGGGACCCCTATGTTCAAAAGACTTAACAGCCAAAGATGTACAGCCAATTCACATTCCAGGCCATATTTAAACCCTTAAATTTTCTAAGCAACCTAACAGCCAAAAACCAAAAGTCAAAAAAGCAAAGTTACAAAATTAACTTATCTATAAGTTTTATGTATCGAGCCAGACTTGTAGCAATTAGCTTTATAAAACAGAAGCATTTTGTTAAAACCATTTGAGCTAAGGAATTTAGAGATTTTTTTTTTTGTTGTGCCACAATGCCTTCTGTGATCTTTTTAGTAATTTGTTCTAAGTGACTGAAATTTTTTTTTTTTAATCGTATCTCTATTTGTGTAAACCCCATAACCAGGATAAACCCAGTAGGCTTTGTCACCAGGTATCTCAGTGTCCTCTTGGTAACTCTTCTTTAAGTCTATGGGAAGCAGGAAATTCTTTATGGTCAGGATGGAGGCAAAGAGGCCACATAGTGGCCCAGGAGGCAAAGTCCTTCAATTTGTCAGCTATTTAGGCATCTGTATGCCTATTTTTGATTTGGAGGGTCTGAACTAATTTTACCCCTCAAAACTGGAGTCTCATGTGTCCATCTCTTTCATGACAGTCCCTGGGCCTAGAAGGAGGGTACTTAGTGTTGTATAGCATTAATAGCAGTGTGTTGGCAATGGTAAACACATTGGGTCCAGTGTGATTGAATAGTTTTCAAATTTTGGAGATAGGTAGAGAGAGAAAGGTCAACTTTGTTACTTTATCTACTTGCTGTAGGCCAGCGGTCTCCCCCCTTTTTGGTACCAGGGACTGGTTTCATGGAAGACAATTTTTCCACAGACAGTGGGGTGGGGAGAATGGTTTGGGGATGAAACTGTTCCACCTCAGATCATCAGGCAGGCATTAGATTCTCATAAGGAGCGTGCAACCTAGATCCCTGGCATGCACAGTTTACAATAAGGTTGGTACTCCTGTAAGAATCTAGGCTGGGCTGATCTGACAGAAGGCAAAGCTCAGGTGGCAATGCTCGCTCACTGACTGTGCAGCCCAGTTCATAACAGACCACAGACTGGTATTGGTTGGTGGCCCAAGGCTTGGGGATCCTTACTGTAAGCTCTATTTAGCTGAAAAGAAAAAAGATTTTTTTTTTTTTTTTTTTAGATATTATTTTTTTAGAGATGGGGTCTTGCTCTGTTGCCCAGGCTCATCTCGAACTCCTGGGCTCGGGTGATCATCCTGTTTCGGCCTCCCAGAGTGCAGGGATTACAGGTGTTAGCCACTGCACCTGGCTAAAAAAGGTTTTCTTGACTCTGGAAAACAAAACATAAAGAATCAGCAACATTTCCAGCAAAAAGTTATAAGCTTTGACTAGTTTTGACAGCGACAAGAAAAGGAAGCTCACACCTAGCTAAGCATTCGAATTATGTAATATCAAGACAGAACAAATTTAATAATTTAGAAAGAGGCAGAATTATTAAATAAGTCCTAATATCTTTGAATCCCGGTCTGGCCCCGTGTCTCATGACAGCAGTTCATTTTGATTGTTGCCTTCTTCCGAGTCTGAAGATGAGGTTTTGTTTCACTTGAGTTTGGTGTCAGACACCGGTATTAATATTCAAGATTAGGTAGGAGTCAATACTCTTTCAGATGAGATACGTGTACCCAGGAGTCAACTCCCTGTAACTTAGCAGCACTAGGATTAGTTAATGGCACCTGGTGAGGGCCCTTTCGGTGGTACTGGAGGGAGTGCTTTCACTGATGTCTCTTACAGTAGATGTAGTCATCGGGCTGGAGGTGGTGATACTGGAGTTCATGACCTGACTGGAAGCTGGAAAAAGGTTCTAAACGTTGCAGTGACTAATTTTCAGCTCCCAGCAATAAGTGTAAGCTAGAGACTTAATTTAGGATTTAATTTTGAGGACATTTGTCAAAGTTGTTAAAAGCCTCAAAACATTTCATCAAAACAGAATCACAGGTCGTTGTAAAATAATAGTTATTCATTTAACCAAGAATGATAATCAAAAAACCTCAAAGACAATACAGAAAATGACATGGATGTAAACCTTAGCCTTTTTAAAGCTTAGTTTTCCTAAGCAACAAAAAACCTGATAAAGACAACACAGGATTGGGCGTGGTGGCTCATGCCTATAGTCCCAACACTTTGGGATGCTGAGGCAGGAGGATCCCTTGAGCCCAGGAGTTCAAGGCTACAGTGAGCTATAACTGTGCCACTGCACTCCAGCCTGGGTGATGGAGCATGACTCTGTCTTAAAAAACAGAAAGACTAAATAGGAACTTACCTTAATAAAATGTAAAATCTTTTGTCATTGCTGTATCTTGTGTCCTATCCACTCATCTGAACTTTCTGCTGATTGAATTGTGCTGAATGGAAAAGACAAAGTTTTTTGGTAACACCTTGAAATTCACTTTTGGAAGACTTGATCAGATCTAATTCTAAATCCGTTTTCTTCTGCAAAGTTCAAATCTTCAAATATGTACTTATAAAGTACTTCACTTTTCCCAGTCATTAATATATAAACAAGCAAACAAGTTCTAGAATTATTGAATCCAAAGGAGCATGAATTGTATTCAGTTGATAAAAAAAAAAAAAAAAAAAAAAAAAAAACAGTGAGGAGAGTTTTGAAAGTGCCATTCATTAGCCACAATGAACCATGTACTAGTTTTTCTATGTCACATTTAGTGGTAAATATAAGAAGTCTAAATTCTTCAACAGTCAAATCCCTAATCAAGAATACATTACCATTTAACCTGTAACTCTGGAGGAACCGCAGTATTAGTAAATATCTTTGGTTCAGAAGGTCACTGAGCTTGTTGAATTCTTTTGAATTTTCTGATGAAGGGCATTTTTTAAAAAGGCTATGTGTGAAGGGGCAGAATTTGGTGGGGGAGATTTCTTATATTTTTTGCCTGCATTTTCATTTCTATGATCAAGTTGGCACCCAAAATTAATTCCAAAAGTCCATCCCTTATCAAGTTGGCACCCATATGTATCTTCTTAAACCATAGTTAGTTTCCAAATGAAAGCAATAGTAGGGTAATAGTTTCATCTAAGATGGTGCAACTATCCCGTGATTGTGATTTTTGGGATTTTAGATGTTAAGGATTTTAGACTTTAGGGATTTAGATTTTAGGAACTTTGATATTGCAGCATTTTAACATTTGGGATTACGACATTTGGGATTGTGTTTTTGGGGATTATGATCCAAACCCCACTGGGCTGTGTAGTCTCATCCTTGAGCAGGCTAGCCTGGGTTCACTCACGTGGTGGTCTTAAGGTTTCAAGAGCAGCAAGAAGGCAGCCCCAATGTACGAGCACTTCTTAAGTCTCCACCTGCATCATTTGATATTGTCCCATCCGCCAAAGCAAGCCATATGGCCAAGTTCAGGGTCCATGTTAGAACGCACTGCCAAAGAACAAGGGGTGCTTGGGGCCTAAATAAATTAAGTTCATTATTGCAAACAGCCTACCAGGGGGGTCTGCCACTTTGATGCCACCAATTCTCCCAGCTTCTGGGTTACCTTTTATTTTAATACGAGAATAGAATGGCTCAAGCCTTCATCCCATAAACTCTGGGTATCCCTTTATTCCCCTTCCTGGTATCTCCAATGGTCCATGGTGTGTGTGTGTGTGTGTGTGTGTGTGGTGTAAAGGAAGTGATGCAGGAGAAGAGGCACTTCTTTTTCTTTTTCTTTTTAATTTTATTTTAAGTTCTGGATACATGTGCAGGACATGCAGGTTTGTTATGTAGGTAAACGTGTGCCATGGTGATTTGCTGCACCTATCAACCCATCACCTAGGTATTAAGCCCCACATGCATTAGCTATTCATCCTGATGTTCTCCCTCCCCTCACTCCCCCAACAGGCCCCAGTGTGTGGTGTTCCCCTCCCTGTGTCCATGTGTTCTCATTGTTCAGCTCCCACTTATAAGTAAGAATATGTGGTGTTTGGTTTTCTGTTCCTGCATTAGTTTGCTGAGGATAATAGCTTTTGGCTCCATCTATGTCCCCGCAAAGGACATGATCTCATTCCTTTTTATGGATGCGTAGTATTCCATGGTGTATATGTACCACATTTTCTTTATCCAGTCTATCATTGGGCATTTGGGTTGATTCTATGTCTTTGCTATTGTGAATAGTGCTGCAATGAACACATGTGTGCATATATCTTTATTTATAATAGAATGATTTATATTCCTCTGGGTGTATAACCAGTAATGAGATTGCTGGGTCAAATGGTATTTCTGGTACTAGGTCTTTGAGGAATCACCATACTGTCTTCTACAATGGTTGGACTAATTTACCTTCCCACCTTCAGTGTAAAAGCATTCCTATTTCTCCACAACCTCACCAGCATCTGTTGTTTCTTGACTTTTTAGTAATTGCCATTCTGACTGGCATAAGATGACATCTCATTGTGGTTTTGATTTGCATTTCTCTAATGATCAGTGATGTTGAGCTTTTTAAAAAAATGTTTGTTGGCCACATGTATGTCTTCTTTTGAGTAATGTCTGTTTATATACTTTGCCTACTTTTTAATGGGGTTGTTTGCTTTTCTCTTGTAAATGTTTTTAAGTTTCTTGTAGATTCTGGATATTAGACCTTTGTCAAGTGGATATATTGCAAAGTTTCTCCTATTCTGTAGAATGTCTGTTCACTCTGATGATATTTTCTTTTGCTGGAACATTTAGTTTTCTCCTCAACATTCTTGCATTAATTTTCTTCTTATACAGAATTGTCAATGGATCATGGGTTTCACTCTACCACCAGTAATTGCTCTTCTTCCAGACTTTAGCCTTGAAGTATCACCCCTCAGATTACTTGCTAATTATAAAGGAGGAAAGGTAGCTTTACATGAGTGTTATCTAGAGGGCATCACTTCAGCTGAGGGGTCAAACTTTGCATTCCCAACTGTGGAACATGGCATCATGTGGCCTCTGATGTAATGCACTGAGAAGGGCACAGTCACACTGCTGTGGAGGCTGTGCCACAAACATACACGCTGAATCTTGTCATGAGGGAAAAGCCACACATAAACAGTTGAGTACATTATACAAAAACTGGTTTGGACCCTTCAAAATGCCCATATCATGAAAGACAAAAATTGGTAGGAAAACTATTCTAGATGGAATAACTATTCTAGATTAAAACGACATGATGAAAATCAAACAAAATATGTGAGTGGATTCTGGATTTAAAAAGAAGCTATAAGGATATTGTTGGGAATATCTGGGAAAATTTAAATATAAACTATATTCAATATTATTAAATTGATATTAATTTTCTAAAGTGTACTAATGATATTGTGGTTGTGTAGGACAGTGCCATTTGAAGATACATACTTAAATATTTAAAAATTAACTGTCATGATGTCTGCAATTTACATTCAATGAGTTTCAGTATGAAAAACAAGTCAATATGACAAAATGAAAATGATTGGTGACTCTAGGTAAATGGTATATGGATGTTCATTATACTATTCTTTTAATTCTAATGGTTTAGCATTTTTTTTTCTACTTTAAATTCTAGGGTACATGTGCACAACGTGCAGGTTTGTTACATATGTATACGTGTACCATGTTGGTGTGCTGTACCCATTAACTCGTCATTTACGTTAGGTATATCTCCTAATGCCATCCCTCCCCCGTCCCCCCACCCCACAACAGACACTGGTGTGTGATGTTCCCCTTCCTGTGTCCAAGTGTTCTCATTGTTCAATTCCCACCTGTGAGTGAGAACATGCAGTGTTTGGTTTTCTGTCCTTGTGATAGTTTGCTGAGAATGATGGTTTCCAGCTTCATCCATGTCCCTACAAAGGACATGAACTCATCCTTTTTATGGCTGCGTAGTATTCCATGGTATATATGTGCCACATTTTCTTAATCCAGTCTATCATTGATGAACATTTGGGTTGGTTCCAAGTCTTTGCTATTGTGAAAGTGCTGCAATAAACATGCATGTGCATATGTATTTATAGCAACATGATTTATAATCCTTTGGGTATATACCCAGTAATTGGATGGCTGGGTCAAATGGTATTTCAGTTCTAGATCCTTGAGGAATCACCACACTGTCTTCCACAATGGTTGAACTAGTTTACAGTACCACCAACACTGTAAGTGTTCCTATTTCTCCATATCCTCTCTAGCACCTGTGGTTTCCTGACTTTTTAATGATCACCATTCTAACTGGTGTGAGATGGTATCTCATTGTGGTTTTGATTTGCATTTCTCTGATAGCGAGTGGTGATGAGCATTGTTTCATGTGTCTGTTGGCTGCATAAATGTCTTCTTTTGAGAAGTGTCTGTTCATGTCCTTCACCCACTTTTTGATGAGGTGGTTTTTTTTCTTGCAAATTTGTTTGAGTTCTTTGTAGATTCTGGATATTATCCCTTTGTCAGATGAGTAGATTGCAAAAATTTTCTCCCATTCTGTAGGTTGCCTGTTCACTCTGATGGTAGTTTCTTTTGCTGTGCAGAAGCTCTTTAGTTTAGTTAGATCCCATTTGTCAATTTTGGCTTTTGTTGCCATTGCTTTTGGTGTTTTAGACATGAAGTCCTTGCCCATGCCTGTGTCCTGAATGGTGTTACCTAGGTTTTCTTCTAGGGTTTTTATGGTTTTAGGTCTAACATTTAAGTCTTTAATCCATCTTGAATTAATTTTTGTATAAGGTGTAATGAAGGGATCCAGATAAAACACTGGGGAAAAGATTTTGGATGTTTGCACTAAGACTTAAATGACATAGTTTCATTATTTCTCAGGGTCTGAGTTTTCTGAGTTTGCCTTTAGGCAAAACAACAACAACAACCAAGAACAAGAGCAAACACCTTAGAGTTTTCCTCTGAGGAAGTGTAGAAGTATCACATGTCAGGATGTCTTTGTGCACAACTCTCCTAGGAGGCTGGGGAAAGGCCACGCCCAAAAGACTTGCTCCATCCTTCCCAGGGGCATCTTTCTGTTTAAAGTCAGGACTTCTCTGCCATGTGCAGACCACTATGCCTGAGCTCATTTTGGGTTTTGAGTTTTACCTCAGAAGCTGTTCTGTGCTTCCTTCTATTGCCCTTTCTGGGAATGTCTTGGGGTCATGTTGCTTTGCTGCTTTGTGCCTTCATCCATGAAACCACAGGGAACACAGGAACTGTAATTATCTCTCCTCAATCCCTCTGCTTCTCAAACCACTCATCATAGAGTCAGTATCCAACAGGAAGTGGATACTGTTTGGTGAAACTCTGGCTGGCTCCACGGATGAACTCCAGGTCCACATATTATTTCATGAAGGGAAGGCATGCATTTCTTACAAAAATTATTCCAAAGCAAGATCTGAAATTTCCAATTAAAAAATTTCTGGAAGATGGCAGATAGGAAGCACCAGAAATCTCTCTTCCTACCTAGGTAACAATTGTATTGCCAGAATCTATCTGGTATAACGATCTGGAACTCTGGAGTCTACTGAAGGCTTTCCACTTCCAGGGGAAAGTTTTAGATGATAAATTGCGATTAATTTTGGCCAATTTTAGCTCTTAGCACGGTAGCTACCCATCATCCACCCCTAAGCCCCATGGCAGGCAGTCGTGCATATGTTCCTGGAGCAGGTTGCATACAGCATTTGGAAGCTAGAGTGGGCAAAAAGAACCATGTTCTCTAAGTATTGGGGGTCCGTGCTCTGATTGCTGATTTCTGCTTCCAATCACAGAGATGTAGACAAAGAGGTGGCAACCATTATTGTTGCACCTTCCCCCATTGCTGCAAGTCCTTCCTTCTCTGGCTGAAGCAACTTCCTGAGGATTTAAAGAGCCAGGATCCTTTATTTCTATCCTTTCATTTTTCTTGTTTTCCCCCTTTTGGGAACCAGACAGTGAAGACTAGGACATTAAGAAGCAACTGCATATATGGGGGGATGAGAAAGTCACCACACAGGTTCAGGGAAAGGCACAGGATTCAGAGAAGATCTAAGAAGACTTTAAGTTTATACCTCAGGCTGATCTTTAACCAGAGACAGCTACCACAGTGCAAATAAGAAACAGAAATAAAAAATAGAAATGCTAAGGAAAAGGGAGACTCTGATTTCCTGAATTACATTATTAGATTCAGATGTCCGGTTTTCAACAACAACAACAAAAACAACAACAAATTACAAGGCATACAAAGGAACAGGAAAGTAGAGTTCATTTAAAGATTAAAAACCAAACCAACAGGAGTTATCCCTGAAAAATACCTGATGGTCAAGTCTTTAAAACAGCTGTCTTAAAGATGCTCAAAAAACCGAAGAAAGACATGAATAAAGTCCAGAAACTGATGTATGAACCAAATGGAAACATCAGTAAAGAGACAGAAAACCTAAAAAGAAACCAAGAAAAAATTCTGGCATTGAAAAGTACAATAACTGAAATTTAAAATTCACTAGAGGGATTCAAAAGCAGATTTTAACAGGCAGAAGAAGGGATTATGAACTTGAAGATATGACAATAGAAATTACTGCATGTGAACAACAGAAAGAAAAAGGGTTGAGGAAAATTGAACAGCATCCAAGGGGCATGTGGGACATCATTAAGAGGACCAAATACATATTATGGGAGTTCCAGAGAACAGACAGAGAGAGAGGGCAGATAGAACATTTGAAGAAATAATGGCTGAAAAATTCCCATGTTTGGTGAGAGACATGAATATAAATATTCAAGAAGCTCAAAAAACTCCAAGTAGATGAACTCAAAGAAACCTACACTGAGATACATTATAATCAAACTGTTGAAAGAAAAAGACAAAGAGAGAATCTTGAAAACAGCAAGAGAGAAGCAATTCATCATACAGAAGAGATTCCCAATAAGATTATTAACAGATTTCTCATCAGAAACTTTGGAGGCCAAAAGGCATTGGGTGTATATATTCAAAATGCTTTTTTTAAAAAAACCCCTATAAACCAAGAATTCTGTATCTGACAAAATTGACTTTCAAAATTAATAGAGAAATTAAGACATTGATAGAAAAAGTAAAGCTGAGGGTACTCATTACTACTAGACCTGCCCTACAGAAAATGTTAAAGGGAGTCCTGCAAGATAAAACAAAGGGACACTAGACAGTAACTGAAAGCTGTATGAAGTAATAAAGATCTCAGTAAAGCTGAAAACATGAGTAATTATAAGAGCTAGTACTATTGTAACAACGGTGTATATAACTCCACTTTTCGTTTTGTTTTTTTGAGACAGGGTCTCACTCTGTCACTCAGGCTGGAGTGCAATGGTGTGATATCGGCTCACTGCAGCCTCAACTTCCTGAGCTCAAGCTATCCTCTTGCCTCAGCCCCCTGAGTAGCTGGGACTACAGGCATGGCCCCCACGCCTGGCTAATTTTTGTATTTTTTGTAGAAATGAGGTTTCACCATGTTGCCCAGACTGGTTTCCAACTTCTGTACTCAAACAATCTGCCCATCTCGATCTCACAAAGAACTGAGATTACAGACGTGAGCTACCATGGCCCAACCATACGTTTGTTTTTGACGTGATTTAAGATACCAGTACATTAAAAGTTATTAGTCCAAGAGCTAATATTGTAACTTTGGTTTGTAACTTCACATTTTATTTTCTACATGATTTAAGACATCAATGCTTTAAAAAATTCTTAGTCTAAAAGTTAATATCATTGTAACTTTGGTGTGTAACTCCACATTTTGTTGTTTACATAATTTAAGAGACTAATTAATCAAAAACATTATCAGTTTATATTTTTGGACACATAATGAATAAAGATATAATATTGTGATATCAACAACTGAAAAGGGTGAAGATGGAGCTGTTAAAGAAGCAGAGTTTTGTATGTTATTGAAGATAAACCAGTATAAATTCAAATTACAGTGTTATAACTTTAGGATATTAAATGTTATCCCCGTGGCAATATATCCTCAAAGAAAAGAGCTGAAGAATATACACAAAAGGAAATGCAAAAATAATTAAAAGATTTTACTATTAAAAAGTCAATGAAATGCAAATGACAATAATGTATGAAACAAGAGCTAAAAAAGCTACAAGCCTATAAAGAACAAATAATGAAATGATAGTAGTGAGTCCTTGTTTATTAGTAATTACTTTAAACGTAGATGGATTAAACTCTTCAAAACACAGAGACGGAAAAAATAGATTAAAAAAATCTATATGCTTCCTTCAAGAGACTCAAAGATTCAAATATATTTAAAGTGAAAGAATGAAAAAGAAAAGTCTATGTAAATAATAAACACAAAAGAACAGTGGTGGCTATAGTAATAACAGACAAAATAAAATTTGTAAATCAAAAAAGCTTATAAGAGACAGAGAAGGACATCTCAAAAAAAGTTTCAATATAGCAAGAATATATAACATTTAAAAACATTTATACTAATAAAAGACCATCAAAATATAGGAAGCAAAAATGAATAGAACTGAGGAGGGAAATAGTTACATAATAATAGTTGGAGACTCCAATATGTTATTTTCAATAATGGACAGCACAACCAGACAGAAAATAAGTAAGGAAATAGAAAACTTGAACAATGTAATAAACAAACTAGATCTAACAGATATATACAGAACATTCTACCCATCAAAAGAAAATACATTCTTCTCAGATGCACATGGGACATTCTCTTGGGTAGACAATACATTAGGCCACAAATCATATCTCAATAGATATTTAAAAATAGATAATCATATAAAGTGTTTTTTTCTGATCACAATGGGATAAAGTTAAAAGTCAGTAACAGAAAAGGCATAGAAAAATTCACAAATTTGTGGAAATTAAACAACACACTTAAACAACCAATGGATCAAAGAAGAAATCACAAGAGAAATTAGAAAATACTTAGAGATGAATAAAAACAAAAACACAACATGCCAAAATTTACAGACACAGTGCTAAGGGGAAAACTCTGTCACTACAAATGCTTACATTAAAGAAACAAGGAAGACTTTAAATCAATAACCTAACTTTACACCTTAAGAAACTAGAAAAAGAAGACCAAACTAAACCCAAAGCTAACAGAAGGAAAGAAATAACAGAGATTAAAGCAGAGCTAAATGAAATAGAGAATAGAAAAATAATAGATAATATCAACACAACCAGAAATTGGTTCTTCAAATTGATCAACAAAATGAAAATCTGTTGGCTAGATGGACTAAGTAAAAAGACAGAAGGGTCAAATTACTAAAATTGGAAATGAAAGTGGAGATATTACTACCAGTTCTACAGAAATAAAAAGATTATAAGACTACTATGAGCAATATTATGGCAAAAAATTGGATAACCTAGATGAAATGAACCCATTCCTAGAAACACAAAACCTGCCAAGACTAAACCTTGAAGAAATAGAAAATTTAAATATACCTATAACTAGTAAGAAGATCAAATCAGTAGTCAAAAATTTTATGATAAAGAAAAACCTTGGACTTGATGGGTTCACTGGTGAAATTCTACCAGACTTTTAAAGACCTAATACCAGTTCTCAAACTTTTCCAAAATTTGAGGAAACACTCCCTCACTCATTTAATGAGACCAGTTTTACCCTGATACTAAAGCCAGCCAAAGACATCATATAAACAATAGAAAACCACAGCTCAATATCCCTTATTAACATTGATGCAAATATCCTCAACAAAATACTAGCAAACTGAATTCAGCAGCATATTAAAAGGATCATACACTATGACTAGGTAGGATGTATTCCTAGAATACAAGACAGTTTAATACATGAAAACCACTCAATGTAATACACCATATTAACAGAAAGAATGGAAAAAACTCACCTGATCATCTTAATTAATGCAGGAAAGCATTTGAAAATTTAGCACCCTTTCATGATAAAAACACTCAACAGACTAGGAATGGATGGAAACTACCTCAACATAATAAAAGCCATATATGAAAAACTCATGGTGAACATCATACTCAATGGTGAAAGATTGAAAGCCTTTTCTCTAATATCAGGAATAAGACAAAGATGCCCACTTCTACTTGACAAAGTATGAGAAGTTTGGGCCAGAGCCATTAGGCAAGAAAAACAAATAAAAGTTATCCAGATTGTAAAATAAGTAAAATTATATGATTTGACAGATGATATGATTTTATATGTAGAAAAACTCTAAGGATTCCACAAAAAACACTGTTAGAACAAATAAATTCAGTGAAGTGCCAGTATACTAGTCAATACACAAAAATTAGTTGCATTTTTATACACCAACAATAACTATCTGAAAAGAAAACTTTAAAAATTCCATTTACAATAGCATCAAAAAGAATAAATACTTAGAAATTAAACAATTAGGTGAAAGACTTGTACAATGAAAACTACAGAACATTTCTGAAAGAAATTAAAGAAGACATAAATAAAGATGTCCTATGTTCATCAATTGGAAAAAAATATTGTTCAGATGTCAGTACTACCCAACGTGATCTACAGATTTAATGCAATACCTGTCAAACTGACAATAATATTTTTTTGCAGAAATAGAAAAATCCATTCCAAAATTCATATGGAATCCAGGATAGCTAAAACAATCTTGAAAAAGAAGAGCAAAGTTGGAGGACTCACACTTCCTGATTTCAAAACTTACTATAAATCTACAGTAATCAAAACAGTGTGCTCTTGGAGTAAATACAGACAGAGTTCAGAAATAAACCTCAGACATATGGTCAAGCGAGTTTTGAAAAGAATGCCTACCATTCAGTGGGGGAAAAGACAGTCTGTTCTTTTTGTTTTTGGGTTTTTTTTTTTTTTTTTTGAGACAGGATCTCTCTCTGTTGCCTAGGCTGGAGTGCAGTGGCAAAATCACAGCTCACTACAGCCTCAACCTCCTGGGCTCAAGTTATTCTCCCACCTCAGCCTCTTGAGTAGCTTGGACTACAAGCTCATGCCACCACACCCAGCTTTTGTGTCTGTGTGTGTGTAGAGATGGGTCTCAGTATGTTGTCCAGGCTGGTCTTGAACTCCTGCGCTTAAGTGATCTTCCTGCCTCAGCCTCCCAAATTGCTGAGATTTCAGGCATGAGTCACCATGCCTGGCCAAGGCAGTCTGAAAAATAAATAGTGCTGGGAAAATTGGATATTCAAATGTGAAAGAATAAAGTTGTTCCATTACCTAACACTGTATAAAAAATTAGTTCAAAATGGATCCATGATCTAAATGTAAGACCCAAAACTATAGAACCTTTAGGAGAAAGCACAGGACAAAACTTCATAACACTGGATTTGGCAATGATTTCTTGGTTGTGACACCAAAGGCACAGGCAACAAAAGAAAAAATAGACAAATTGGACTTCATAAAAGTTAAAAACTTTTGTGTATCGAAAGACAGTATCAACAGAGTAAAAAAACAACCCACAGAATTGGAGAAAATGTTTGCAAATCATAAGTCTGATAAGGTATTAATATCCAGAATATACAGAGAACTGCTGAAACTCAACAATAAAACAACTAAATTAAAAAATGAGCAAAAGGCATGAATAGATACTTCTCCAAAGAAGATGTATGAATGGCCAACAAACATATGAAAAGGTGCTCAATATCACTAATCACTAGGAAAATGCAAATCAAAATTACAATGAGATACCACCTCATACCTATCAGCTACCTACTATCAAAAAGCCAGAAAATCACAAGTGTTGGTGAGGATATGGAGAAATTGGAACCCTTATGCCAACTGTTGGTGGGAATGCAAAAATTGTATAGCTGCTATGGAAAATAGTATGGCAGTCCCTTGAGAAATTAAAAATAGAATGACAATATGATCTAGCAACTACACTTCTAGGTATATAGTCAAAAGAATTGAAAGCAGGGTCTTAAAGAGACATTTGTACACCCATGTTCATAGAAATATTTTTCACTATAGCTAAAACATAGAAGCAGCCCAAGTGCCCATCCACAGATAAATGGATAAGCAAAAATGTGGATATGTACAATGGAATATTATTCATCTTTGAATACGAAGGACATTCTGTCATATGCTACAACATGGATCAACTGGAAGGGCATCAAGTCAGGTAAATAAGTCAGTCAGAAAAAGACAGATACTATATGAGCCCACTTATATGAGGTACTCAGTCAAAATCCTAGGGACAGGAAGTAAAATGGTGGTTTCCAGGAGCTGGGGGAAGGAGAAAATGAAGAGTTATTGTTCAGTGGGCATAGAGTTTGAGTTTTGCAAGACAGAGAGTTTTGGAGATAGATGGTAGTGATGGAAAACAATTTGAATGTACTTAGTACCGCTAAACTGTACACTTTAAAATGGTTACAATAGTAAAGTTTGTGTTATATGTATTTTATCACAATAAAAAAAGTGGAAAAACTTTTGCTCTCTCCTTTTGGTGCTTTCCAAGGCCAGACCCCGCTGGGCTTCTGGGCCCCTGATGCTGAATCATTCCTCTTCCTATCCACTAGGCTCTCATGGTGAATTTCCAAAGCCGGGCTCTTGCTACTTTAGTGGCTTCTTGCACCCATCATCCAACCCTTTATGTGGCTTCTGAGTAGTGTTGTCATCTATCTTTGGGAAACTCCTACTCTTCTTTTATGTGGCCAGAGGGTAACAGAGCTACCTGGTCTCTCTAGCACTCCATGTTCAATTTAAGGAGCTAGTGAAAAGTTAGCTTCACTGGACTCACTTGCAGTAAATTCCTTGCTACATCCCTCTAAGCAGGAGACAAACGATGGGAAACCTGACTGTGGTGGGTACCAAATGGTGATTGCCCAAATTGTTGTCATGAAATCTACCCCCTTTTCCACATCTCATCAGTGGAGAACTAGAAGTTTCTAGAAATGAAGTTCATAACCATCTAGTGTTTCTGAGAGTTTAAGCAGATAAGTTTTAAAGGTTCATTGGTCTTATTTGTACCCTCAGAGTGAGTGCTATCTCTGCGCCCTGTCTCCTGGCCCCCACTGCAACACTCCACATTCTTGTCCACCTAATCTGTTCTGCCATAACATAAGAGTTGGTTTCCTAAGATGACTTGGATTATAAAAACTGTGTTAGAAAATAATTATTTCAATAGGAGAAATGCGTTAAGGGCTTAGAAGTGTACATACTTTTTTTTCCTGAAGAACTTCAATTATAAAGGGAGTTTGAAAATTACCCGATAAACATATGGTAATAGAACTTACTCATCACCAAGCAAATCACTGCTGATTATTCTGAGCCAAAATAATGACATTTTTTCTTTCTTCATCACTCATTGTTTTAATCAATACAGTATAATGCCAGTCAAACAAAATAGCTTGTCCCCACCTACAGCAGGGTATTAAAATTCTTGCTGTAGGGGAAGTGCCCAGAGAAGATACTTTTGTGGGAGCTGTTTCCTCAAGCCTAGCTTAAGTCTTTTACATAGGTAAAAGAATGCTCTAAATGTGACTAAGTAACCATTGCCTTCGAGCAGAAAGCATGTATGGTAACTGCCTGCCATTTTGGTCTGAACACAAGTGGCTCTGAACTGAGAGAACCCATTTCCCTCAGGTTTTGCATGTCAGCAAAACTAGATAGAGGGGGTGACTCTTAACTGGTTTTGAATAAGTTGGTGGCCTAGGAAAGGGAAAGGAAGGGAATGAGTAGGCTGCTGACCACTGGTGTGGAACTGTAATTCAGCATGGCACATCCTGGGAACCATAGGTGAGGCTGCAGAGTTGGGTAAGAGGCAAAGCATGGCAGTGAAAGTTAATACAAAGAGGAAATCTCACCTCCTGGTACCTTAAGGAGCCTGGACTTCATTTTCTAAGTCAGTAGTTTTTTATTTTTGTTATTTGTGGATCATTTATTAGATACCATTACTCCAGAGGACCACTGATTTTAGGTAAATTAAGAAGAAATGACTCAATACAACCTTAAAATAATACAAGGGCATGATGCCTTTTTTTTGTTTAAAAAGGAAAATAATTGTTTTGCTCAGTGAGATGATGTTTTATGCGGTCTGGTCAAGGCTCAAAGATAGAGAAGTTGTGCCATCATATCCTATTAATTTTTCTTGGTCATTCTAAAATTAGAGATTTCCAACTCACAATACACAGTGGGAATGGCAGTCAATATTTGGCTGCTCTTCTGGGTGAATCTGCATCTTTGGATGGCACAGAGACAGAAGTTATAGAGGATTCTCTCAGAAGACCACATTCAGCACTTTGTCAGACATGAGGTCAACCAGACACCACATTTGATAGCTGGAGAGTCAAGTGTTTCACCCTGAGAGGGAGTCGTGAATAGATTCATACCCACTCTTTGGTTGAATTCTCTGTCAACAAAAAAAATCAAGAGTTTGCAAAGGATCAGATGATCAAAATGAAGCCATTTGTACAATATTTCACTTTGATTCAGTTATTTTTTTCAGCTCTCTGAATATGTTTATTACACACATGTCTTTTACAGCCAAGTTGCTAAAGACCTAAGTCAGTCTTATTCTTGATCTGTTGTAGCTGCCCTGGTTTCCACTCTGATTACTTTTGGTTTCTATCTTTATCCTTAAAAAAAAAAAAAATCCCTAGGAGAAGCCCAGGGCTGCAAGGGCCTTTAAAGTGTTGGTGATCAAGATATCCTGCCATTTACATTAATTCTCACAGCTAGCTGAGTCCTTCATTCATCAACAAACCAGCCCAAGTGATCTACCACAAAGATACTCTTTTGTTTTGATGTTTCACTGTGATACATGTGTGTGTAAACTTTTTTAAAAAACTAGACTTACTTTACTGAGTGCTTATGAGAATATTTTAATTCGTAGACTTTGGTCCCTATTCAATGCTGAGAAATCCTTAGTTATTCTCTCTCCAAATATTAATATTTTTGCACTATTTTCCCTGTTTTTGAATTATCTTCCTTTCTACTTCCTTTGCTTTAAGGCTGCTGTTTCTGTTTTCTGTAACCTGGGCTTTTACCTATGCTGTTTTTGCTGTCTGGAATGTCTTTCCCACCAAACCTACCCTTCCCCAGCTCCTCCAAAGTTCAACTTAAATAACTCCTTTTCTGTGTAATCTCTTTTGGTCCCTAGCTGGATATACCCATCCCTCCTCTGTGCTCTGATCATACAAGATTATAAACTATTTGAAGCCCTGATGGTGGCCTCCATTTCTCTGTACTTCTCACAGGTCCTAGTACATTACGAGACAGAAGAAATTCATGGCCTACTGGTTGGTTGATTTTGATATATGAAAAAGTGTTGGAAATTCATCACAGAGAGCAAAAACAGAGCTCTGGTTCAGGAAGAAAGAATGTGCCTTCTCAGATAATTGGATACACTGTCCATGTACAGATATAGATTATGTGAACAAATGGAGACTGCTACCTCAGATATGACAGCCTATTAATCGCTGCCTTAGTCAGTTCAGGCTGCCATATTGGAACACCATAGACTGGGTGCCTAAACAACAGAAATTTATTTCTTACAGTTCAGATATCTGGGAAGCCCAAGATCCAGGTGCCAGGAAGTTGAGTGTCTGCTGAAGGCCTGCTTCCTGGTTTGCAGATGGCTGTCTTCTTTCTGTGCCCTCCCAGAGTGGAGAGCAGAGAGAGAGAGGAAGCAAGCTCTTTCTTATCAGGGTCTCTTCTTGTAAGCAGCTTTCTTTATAAGGGCACTAATCCCATTCATGTGGGTTCTATCCTTATGATGTAATCACCTCCCAAAGGCCCCATCTTCTAATACCATCACATTGGGAGTTAGGATTTCTATATATAAATTTTGGAGGTGGGCCATGGTCAATCAGTCCATTAGAGTAGTACTATTTATTAGATGTCTATTTTGTGGTAGTCACTGCTAAGCACTTTATTTCATTGTTAAAATTCATACTCAAAAGAGCACTATGAGGGAGGCAGTATGATTCCCATTTTCCAACTGAGGACACCGAGGCTCAGAGGCAGTGAGTGATGTGACCGAGTACACGCAGCTCATGAACCGCTAAGCTGAGACTGGTCTGTCTTACTCCTGGGTGTGCTCAGATGACCACAATGTTACAAGGTCTCCCTAAAGGCAATGGGTGGTGTACACAGGACCTGATTGCTTAGTAACCATTGAACATGTAGAGTGTGTTGTTTTGCCAGAACCATGGCTAAAACTTGCTTTTTTGTCCTATAAATGCTAATTTTGTGGCAACTGGGTACTCTTGTGGCCCAGCTACCTCTAAAACAAAATCACTCTTAGGCTTTTGGAATCAGCTTTGGACAACTACTTACATCATTGAAACTTAAAAATGGGGAGTAGTAATTGTACTTACATTTGAAGTATTATTCACACAGTCCTCAGAGAATATCTGAACATTCTTATACCTCTTAGATAATTTACAAATGCCTTGAATGTCAATATGTCAAAGTGTCAACGACATATGAAGAATTTGTCCATGTTTATATTTTTATATTAGTTGGGGGAGCACACAATTCCCCCCAAATTGTAAAACCCTATCATTTATGGAAAAAGCCCAAAAAACCTGCCAGGTTTTTCTGGTCATAACAATTTTGTTTTGGCTTGATCTACTTTTTCTGGTATTTCAAAGAGTTGTGATTTTCTTACAGACTCTGTGATGTTAATTATATGATAGCAAAATGCTGTCTCTTTGCAATTTTGTAAATAGGTCTGAGAATAAATTAGGGTGGTGGGAGTAACCACCTTCCAAATGTGGATGCCAAGGTTATGAGTTTTGTTTTCTTGAGCATTGAGGTTACTGTGGGTGAAATGAGTGACTCTCTCAAAATTGGGCCGGAAAACTGAGACTACCAGTTCCCAAGGTAGCATCATTTTTTTGGGTAGGTCAGAGGAAATGTGGGAAGGAATCATGTGGGAGGGTCATGCAAGGTGATGCTCTCCTACACTGTCCCCTTTAGAACACTCTTGACATAACCACCTAAGCCATAGCCCCCTCCTGAAAGGTTCCTACATAAAAATCAGTGGGTTGAAGTGTGTCCCTCCAAAAGATATGTTGAAGTCCTAACCTCCAGTACCTGTGAATGTGGTCTTACTTGGAAGTAAGGTCTTTGCAGGTGTAATCAAGTTAAAATAAGATTCCTGGAGTGGGCCCTATTCCAATATGACTGTGTTCTTATAAGAAGAGGGAAATTTGGACACAGGCACATACACAGCGGGCAGATGGCCAAGTGAAGATACAGATTGGAGTTATATGACCCACAAACAAAGAATGCCTGGAGCTACCAGAAGCTGGATGAGGCAAGGAAGTCTCTCCTCCTATAGCGACTTTGGATGGAGCATGACCCTGCTAACACCTTGATTTTGGACTTCTAGCCTCCAGAACTATGAGAATAAATTTCTGTTGTTGTAAGCCACCCAGTTGGTGGTACTTTGTTGCAGCAGCCTTTGGAACCTAATACGGCTATTACTTAGAAATACTCGAGGAGCTCTTGGAAAATACCAATGC